>NC_058081.1:100095763-100395763 GCF_014858855.1 Bufo gargarizans
CATTTCTGTCCTTGGCCTGGCTCATCCACTTGAGACGGGAGTGGTCAGTCACTAGGCGGAATTTTCTCCCCAATAAATAATAGCGGAGAGATTCTAGTGCACACTTGATAGCCAGGCACTGTCTCTCCACTATACTATACCGGGTCTTGGCTGGGTTAACTTACGGCTGAGGAAGACAACGGGATGCTCCTCCCCGTTGACTTCCTGAGACAGTACAGCACCAAGGCCTACTTCGGAGGCATCGGTCTGTACTATAAACTCCCTTTTGAAGTCGGACGTCACCAAAACCGGGGACCCGCACAGAGCCGACTTCAAAGCGGAGAAAGCCTCTTCCACCCGATCATCTCAGCGAACCATCGTTTACTAGTGGTGACAGGTCGGGGCCAATTCCATATCGCCTCTATTTCGTTCACTTGGGGTTTGATGACTCCGCGCCCAATGACATAGCCCAGGTACTCAGTCTCTTCTAGCCCTATCACACATTTTTTGGGGTTAGCAGTTAGGCCAGCTTTCCGAAGGGAGTCCACTACAGCCTGCACTTTGGGTAGGTGACTTTCCCAGTCGGTACTGTGGATGACAATATCGTCCAGGTAAGCCGAAGCGTACCGAAGATGTGGACAAAGCACAATGTCCATTAGTTGCTGAAAAGTGGCGGTGGCTCCATGCAGATTAAAGGGTAAGAACTTATATTGATACAGCCCCTCAGGTGTGATGAAGGCAGTTTTCTCTTTAGCAGCCTCCATTAAGGGCACCTGCCATTACCTTTTCGTGAGGTCCAAAACAGAAAAATACCGGGCTTGTCATAACCTCTCGGTGAGCTCATCCACCCAGGGCATGGGATACGCATCAAATTTGGAAACCTCGTTAAGTTTTCAAAAGTCGTTATAAAACTGCAACGTTCTATCCAACTTGGGTATCAATACTATAGTACTGGCCCACTCACTTTTTGACTCCTCAATGACGTCTAGCTGCACCTCCTCCAATATGGCTTGTTGCCGAGCCTCGGGTACCCGGCTTGGTTTTAATCAGACTTTTGCCTGAGGCTCAGTGACAATGTCATGCTGGATTATGGAAATGCGTCCAGGGAGGTCCGAGAACACATTTGTGTTCCGACTAAGGCTACTTTCACACTTGCGTTCGGAGCGGATCCGTCTGGTGTCTGTACAGACGGATCCGCTCCTATAATGCAAATGCTTGCATCCGTTCAGAATGGATCCGTTTGCATAACTGTTTTTTTCATATCAGATTTTTCACTTCGTGAAAACTCAGATCCGACAGTATATTCTAACACAGAGGCGTTCCCATTGTGATATATACACAATGTGTACATGACTGCACCCTGCTGCCTGGCAGGTGCTGCCAGACAGCAGGGGGCAAACAACCCCCCCTCCCCCCCTGTTTTTAACTTATTAGTGGCCAGTGCGGCTGCCCCCCCTCCCTCCCCCTCTGTTTTTAACTCATTGGTGGCCAGTGCGGGCAGCCCCCCCCCCCTGTTTTTAACTCATTGGTGGCCAGTGTGGGCAGCCCCCCTCCCCCCCCCTGTTTTTAACTCATTGGTGGCCAGTGCGGGCGACCCCCCCTCCCCCCCTGTTTTTAACTCATTGGTGGCCAGTGCATGCGGCCCCCCCCCCTGTTTTTAACTCATTGGTGGCCAATGCAGGCGGCCCCCCTCCCTCCCCCCCTGTTTTTAACTCATTGGTGGCCAGTGCGGCCGGCCCCCCTCCCCCCCCCTAATTAAAATGACCGACCCCCCATCATTGGTGGCAGCGGATAGTTCCAATCGGAGTCCCAGTTTAATCGCTGGGACTCCGATCGGTAACCATGGCAACCAGGACGCTACTGCAGTCCTGGTTGCCATGGTTACTTAGCAATATTAGAAGCATCATACTTACCTGCTGCGCTGTCTGTGACCAGCCGGGAGCTCCTCCTACTGGTAAGTGACAGATCATTAAGCAATGCGCCGCACAGACCTGTCACTTACCAGTAGGAGGAGCTCCCGGCCGGTCACAGACAAAGCAGCAGGTAAGTATGATGCTTCTAATATTGCTAAATAACCATGGCAACCAGGACTGCAGTAGCATCCTGGTTGCCATGTTTACCGATCGGAGTCCCAGCGAATAAACTGGGACTCTGATCGGAACTCTCCGCTGCCACCAATGATGGGGGGTCGGTCACTTTAATTAGGGGGGGAGGGGGGGGCCGGCTGGACTGGACACCAATGAATTAAAAACAGGGGGGGGAGGGGGTGACGGCCGCACTGGCCACCAATGAGTTAAAAACAGGGGGGGAGGGTGGGAGGGGGGGCCACCCGCACTGGCCACCAATGAGTTAAAAACAGGGGGGAGGGCCGGCCGCACTGGCCACCAATGAGTTAAAAACAGGGGGGGGGGGTATGCCCCTTGCTGCCTGGCAGCACCTGCCAGGCAGCAGGGGGCAGTCATGTACACAGTTCTTTTAGTATATTCTAACTTGAAGCGTCCCCATCACCATGGGAACGCCTCTGTGTTAGAATATACTGTCGGATCTGAGTTTCACAATCTAACTCAAAGCCGATGGTATATTCTAACATAGAGGCGTTCCCATGGTGATGGGGACACTTCAAGTTAAAATATACTATTGGATTGGAGAAAACTCCGATCTGATGGTATATTATAGGACTTTACATTGAAAGTCAATGGGGGACGGATCCGTTTGCAATTGCACCATATTGTGTCAACGTCAAACGGATCCGTCCCCGTTGACTTGCATTGTAAGTCTGGACGGATCCGTTTGGCTCCGCACGGCAAGGCGGACACCAAAACGCTGCAAGCTGCATTCAGGTGTCCGCCTGCTGAGCGGAACGGAGGCCAAACAGAGCCATACTGATGCATTCTGAGCGGATCCGCATCCACTCAGAATGCATTGGGGCAGTACGGATCCGTTCGGGGGAGCTTGTGAGAGCCTTCAAACGGAACTCACAAGCGGGGCCCCGAACGCAAGTGTGAAAGTAGCCTAACAAACTCCCTGGCCTCCTGAGTCTGTTTAGTGGAGAGGCTGTCAGCAATTTTTACTGTGGCAGCCGCCTCTCTTGCATCAGACAGAGGGGCCGGTACCTCTTCTCCTAGAAAACCCGGCCATGGGCTGTCTTCTGTACAGGTTTCCCCATCTTCCCACGGTTTGAGCAAATTCAAATAGTAAACCTACTCTGGCTTTCGCCGCCCTGGCTGGTGTACCCTGTAGTTTACATCTCCAATTTTCTCGAGTACCTCCTAGGGCCCCTTCCACCTAGCCAGGAACTTACTGTCCACAGCCGGCACAGAACCAAAACCCGATCATCCAAGTAAAAGATCCGGACCCGAGCCTGCTGATTATAGACCCGACTCTGGGGTCGCTGAGATGCCTCCATATGCTCGCTAACAAGAGGCAACACTGTCTCTATTCGATCTTGCATCTGGGTAACGTACTAAATGACACTTTTATTTTGAATTGGGTTGTTGTTCCCACGCCTCTTTGGCCACATCCAAGAGACCGCGAGGGTGTCTGCCATATAGCAGTTTGAAGGTCAAGAAGCCAGTTGAGGCCTGGGGTACCTCTCGCACTGCGAACATGAGATAAGGCCAAAGGAGGTACTGAGTGGCATAGTCTAGACTTACTAAGATGCGTTGATGCCCTCTGGTGGACTTCGGTACTGGACCTATGAGGTCCATAGCTATTCGGTCAAACGGTACTTAAATAATCGGGAGGCACTAGTGGACTACGGAAATGTGGCTGGGGGCTAGTTATCTGGCAGTTTGGGCAAGACTTACAAAACACTCCTTTGAATATGCTGGGCCATTAAAACCGCTGTAGAATACGATCCTGAGTTTTCTGCAGCCCCAGGTGACCCCCGAGAATGTGTTGGTGGGCTAGATCTAACACAATCTTGCGATAAGCCTTGGGAACTACCAACTGTTCAATAGGCTCAACCCGTAGTTGGTTTACCTGATACAACATATCTGCTACTATTAACACATTTTCCCAGGTGCGGGATAGGGTTTAGTCCCGACGTTGGGCGGTAGCAAAATTATCCCCGGAGACATTGAGGTCTGCAAATTCAAGACCCGGCAGCAAGTCCTCCACGTCTTCCACCATCAAACTTAGCGGGGTTGTCTCCCCCTCTTCCACCAAAGTGGCGGTCACCCCTAATGCTGGCCCTTCGGTCTCAGGTTCCCAGGGTTCTGGTCTCCCCCCTGAGCCGGGCCACTCTGCTAGGGTTACCCCTGTCTCATAGGTATCAGTCACACTAATAGCAGGCCATAGTGCCAGGAAGCCCGGGAACTCTCTTCCTATTATGAGTTCATAATGTAGATTAGTGGTGACAGCCACCTCGTGGGTTCATCTACCGGCCACCGTGGTTAGAGACACCAGCACGGTGGGGTAGTCTTTTAAGTCTTCATGGATGCAGATCACCCCGACTTTCCGTCCAGTATACTCAGTGGACCGCACCAGGGTAGCCCTTACTAGAGTCACCAGACTCCCTGAGTCCAGCAGAGCCTCCGTTGGAGTGTCTCCCACTTCCACCTGGCACAAGTGATCTAGAGACTCTGGGATACCTGTTGCACACAGCCTCCTGGCATATACACTCACCTAAAGAATTATTAGGAACACCTGTTCTATTTCTCATTAATGCGATTATCTAGTCAACCAATCACATGGCAGTTGCGTCAATGCATGTAGGGTTGTGGTCCTGGTCAAGACAATCTCCTGAACTCCAAACGGAATGTCAGAATGGGAAAGAAAGGTGATTTAAGCAATTTTGAGCGTGGCATGGTTGTTGGTGCCAGACGGGCCGGCCTGAGTATTTCACAATCTGCTCAGTTACTGGGATTTTCACGCACAACCATTTCTAGGGTTTACAAAGAATGGTGTGAAAAGGGAAAAACATCCAGTATGCGGCAGTCCTGTGGGCGAAAATGCCTTGTTGATGCTAGAGGTCAGAGGAGAATGGGCCGACTGATTCAAGCTGATAGAAGAGCAACGTTGACTGAAAAAAACACTTGTTACAACCAAGGTATGCAGCAAAGCATTTGTGAAGCCACAATACGCACAACCTTGAGGCGGATGGGCTACAACAGCAGAAGACCCCACCGGGTACCACTCATCTCCACTACAAATAGGAAAAAGAGGCTACAATTTGCACAAGCTCACCAAAATTGGACTGTTGAAGACTGGAAAAATGTTGCCTGGTCTGACGAGTCTCGATTTCTGTTGAGAGATTCAAATGGTAGAGACCGAATTTGGCGTAAACAGAATGAGAACATGTATCCATCATGCCTTGTTACCACTGTGCAGGCCGGTGGTGGTGGTGTAATGGTGTGGGGGATGTTTTCTGGGCACACTTTAGGCCCCTTAGTGCCAATTGGCCATCGTTTAAATGCCACGGGCTACCTGAGCATTGTTTCTGACCATGTCCATCCCTTCATGACCACCATGTACCCATCCTCTGATGGCTACTTCCAGCAGGATAATGCACCATGTCACAAAGCTCGAATCATTTTAAATTGGTTTCTTGAACATGACTATAAGTTCACTGTACTAAAATGGCCCCCACAGTCACCAGATCTCAACCCAATAGAGCATCTTTGGGATGTGGTGGAACGGGAGGTTCGTGCCCTGGGTGTGCATCCCTCAAATCTCCATCAACTGCAAGATGCTATTCTATCAATATGGGCCAACATTTCTAAAGAATGCTATCAGCACCTTGTTAAATCAATGCCACGTAGAATTAAGGCAGTTCTGAAGGCAAAAGGGGGTCCAACACCATATTAGTATGGTGTTCCTAATAATTCTTTAAGTGAGTGTAGCTACTGAGGGTAGCCATAGTTAGTGTCCATGGGCTCAACCCGATTTCACTGGGATAATTTTAAGTTGCCATGTCACATTTGAAGACCCCCTGATGCACCTCTAGAGTAAAAACTCCAAAAAAGTGACCCCATTTTGGAAACTACTGGATAAGGTGGCAGTTTTGTTGGTACTATTTTAGGGTACATATGATTTTTGGTTGCTCTATATGACACTTTTTGTGAAGTAAGGTAACAAAAAATTGCTGTTTTGGTTTTTATTTTTAGTTTTTTACAATGTTCATCTGACAGGTAAGATCATGTGCTATTTTTATAGAGCAGGTTTTTACGGATGCAACAATATCAAATTTGTTTGTTTCAGTTTTACATAGTAAGGCATTTTATTTTTTTAGTTTCTCCATATTCTGAAAGCCATATTTTTTTTTTTTTTTTTTTGGGCGACTGTCTTACGTAGGGTCTAATTATTTTGGTACGAGATGACGGTTTGAATGGTACTATTTTGGGGTGCGTATGACTTTTTGATCGCTTGGTATGTGATGTAAGGTGACAAAAAATTGCTTTTTTGACACCGTTTTTATTTTTATTTTTTATGGTGTTCACTTGAGGGGTTAGATCATGTGATATTTTTATACAGCAGGTCATTACAGATGTGGCAATACCTAATATGTATATTTTTTATATTCATTTAAGTTTTACACAATAAAAGCATTTTTAAACCCAAAAAATCATGTTTTGGTGTTTTATGTAGGGGCTCATTTTTTGTGGGATGAGTGACGGTTTGATTGGTACTATTTTGGGGGGCACACACCTTTTTCATAGTTTGGTGTTGCACTTTTTGTGATGTAAGGTGACAAAAAAAATGATTGTTTTAGCACAGTTTTTATTTTATTTTATCTACGGCGTTCAGGTGAGTGGGTGGATCATGTGATATTTTTATAGAGCCTGTCGTTACAGATACAGCAATACCCAATATGTCTGGTTTTATTTATTTGTCTACTTATTTTTGCAATTTTATGTGTTCTATTTTGGGAAATATATATATTTTTTTATTACTTGAAACTAAATTTTTTTATTATGAAAAACACATTTTTTTTTACTCTTTATTTTTGTCCCACTATGGGACTCCAACTTCTGGGATCTGATCCCCTCTACTATGTATTACAATACATCCTGTATTGTAATACATTGCATGTCAGCTTGCATCGGGCTGCCTTCTCTGCCATCAGGTCCCCGCCACTGCAGCACGGTGACCCGATGGAGATGCAGAGGGCACCCATACCCTCCGCAAACCCTCTGTATTCCACGGTCAGTTTTGACTGCGGCATACAAAGGGTTAATACACTGGCATCAGTGTTTTCACCGATGCCGGTGTATGCAGCAGGGGCCCGGATGTCAGTGACTGCCAGGTCCATGCCGCTGATCAGGCGGGTGCAGCTTCTGAGCCCGCCGTATGGCGCTGGTCCTTAAGTGACGTCCACCAGTGCCGTACATGTACGGCGCAGGTCCTCTATGGGTTAAGGCCAGAGGCACCTTCACATTTAATCTAGTGATATGACCTGTGACAGAGGCTTATGCTGGACTAACGAGCGTCAGTTGATGATACACAAGTTGATTTGCGCCTGTTTTAAGGGCCTTTCTTATTGCCCTATTCAAAGTGAAATGGAACAAACCATTGTTATTATGATCATTTATTCCCTTGTCATCTTATGTTTACATGGGGTAATGTGCTCCTGAAAAAAATAGAATTTTTGGTTCCAATTGAAAGAGTCAATCACCTGATTATACATTCACATTAGTGGATGGTGGTGTAGATACTAGCCAGTTAAGGACTGGCCATAGACCCTACAGCATGGATGTCAAACTCATGGCCCTCCAGATGTTGCAAAACTACAACTCCCATCATTCCCTGATAGCTGTAGTATGCCCAGGCATGATGGGAGTTGTAGTTTTGCAACAGCTGGAGGGCCACGAGTTTGACATCTCTGCTCTACAGGGAAATTTCCCAGTGGGCCAATGACCATGGCTCACCTCATGGCCACTAGCTATGTAGATAATGATCTGATGCTCTCAGCAATAATGCTAGGAGTACCAGGAACTTATGCTCCTGGTCAGTATTCAGAGGACAGTGATACAGCTGAATATTGCAATGCAGGTAGCAGTATTTTATGCTGTATTGTGGTATTTGCTTCTGATGTGGCAGTAGTTTGTGCTGCATTGTGGTATTTGGTTCTGTTAGGGTGGTATATTGTGCTACTAAAGTACTGCTGGCACCTGCCTAATTATGTTGGCCCGTTTTATGTCAATCTGGATCTGTCCACAACTTGGGGCCACTTATAGGTTTCTTTCCAAGGCCACTTTAAGTTCTCAGTCCGCCCCTGATTCTGGCCGACCAATGCGGACTGGCACACCAGAGAACCAGAGGATCCTATGGTGGGGCCACTCCCTGAAGCCATAATGGGCCCCAAAGGTCCAGGAGAAAAATTCCATTTGTAACTGCCTTAGGAGTTAATCTCTTGCCACTGGGGTTTCTTTGATGCAGAACCTATTAGACTTAATTGATGATACAGAAGTTGGACCCTGAGGACAATTCCCAGTACAATACAGGTAGATGATGTTTTATAAGTGGTCTGCATGGAAATAAAAGCATACTGTAGATTTTGTAATATACAGCAAGCTCATATTTGTGCAAAACAGCCGCAGATTTCTTTCTGTAGACTTGACCATTTGCAATGCATGTAATGCATACAGAACATGCAGTGGAATCACCGTGGCTCTGCTGTGGCTTAAGTTACCTTTACTATAGTGTTACGTGCCGCTTATATAGTTTTGACCCCAGTACCAACCAATAAGACCACATTGTCACTAGTGCACAATGAACTATTCCTTTTGCAAATGTTGGGGATCCACAGTCAGGGAGTCCAAGAGCTACATGTGAAACCAGAAACCACTGGTTGGGGAGCAATGGGTTATAGTGATACTAACTACTACTAACTATCAGATGTAATAAAGATCTTAGTTTTATATTCGCCATAGCTATTAGGAGTGAATGATATAGTAATTCTAGGATTATAAATGTAGATGTCATTGGAATGACAGTGGAATTAATCTTCTCTAGGTGCACTAAATGGTGTAACTGTCAAAGAAAACATTCTGCATTAAACTGCGAATAATCCTGATCTATGCACAGCTCTCGTAGCATATAAAAATGAATATCAAACCGAGAAGTCACAGAGAGGTATCTGAAGCAAATTTAATATGGGTGAATACAGTTCAGCGTATAGCATGTACCGGGAAACAGCACACGCGTTTGTATAGGATATGCCCTTTAATGTCACAAACAACCCCAAAGAAACAGAGCAAATGTATTTTTCCTAGAATCGTTGCTACCAGCAAAAGTTTAGCGCAATAATTTCAATCGGCATTTACTTTGTAACCATTATGCTTTCCTTCTCGCTAGACACAAGGTAAATGAATGGCCGTGGGCTGGACGGCTCCGCACTCCCTTCTGCATGCATCTTGTTCAAGGAAATGAGGTTGAACGGCTAAATTCCCCATCGCCACACTGGAGAGCCTGTAATGTGTGTAGCCTGGGGTGAAAGCCACGATGGATAGGGAGACCAGGCCGATGCAAATAGCATTGGTTTAATTAGGCCAAACGTCTGGAGAGCAAAAAAAAATGAGCTGCTATCAAAACCTTGCAACTCTAGGCAAAAACATTGAGGCTCAATACAGTCAGACAATGGGTGAACAAGTGTTAGGAGAGCTTTCATAAAAAAAACATGAGTTTGGTTCAATTTCCTGAAAGCGTAAATGATAATAATTATGATCTAGTAGTTTGAGAATGTTGTCAACAGATTCCTGAAATTCAATTGGTCCAATGCAAAAAGTACTTGACTGGGAACTGAATGGAGCATACATTCTATCTTGAGGATTATACAAAAATAACCAAGTACTTATGACGAAGAAGCAGACTGTACCCTTAGGCCCCTTTCACACGAGCGAGTTTTCAGCGCGGGTGCAATGCGTGACGTGAACGCATAGCACCCGCACTGAATCCTGACCCATTCATTTCAATGTGTTTTTGCACATGAGCGTTTTTTTTTTTACGCATCAGTTCTGCGTTGCGTGAAAAACGCAGCAAGTTCTATATTCAGCGTTTTTCACGCAGCCCTGGCCCCATAAAAGTGAATGGGGCTTCAGTGAAAAGCGCATTGCATCCGAAAACAATTGCATCCAAAAGCAGGAGCGAATGCAATGCGTTTTTCACTGATGGTTGCTAGGAGATGTTGTTTGTAAGCCTTCAGTTTTGTATCACACTAAAAAACGCATCAAAGCACATTGCACCCGCGCTGAAAAAACTGAACAACTGAACGCAATCGCAGACAAAACTGACTGAACTTGCTTGAAAAATGGTGCAAGTTTCACTGAACGCATCCGGAGCCAATCCGACACGCTCATGTGAAAGAGGCCTTAGGGTACTTTCACACTAGCATTTTTGTTTTACGGTATTTAGTTCCGTCACAGGGGGCTACCGGGAAAAAACGAATCAGTTTTATCCTAATGCATTCTGAATGGAGAGCATTCTGTTCAGTATGCATCAGGATGCATCAGTTCAGTCCTTGTTCCGTTTTTTTTTGGCCGGAGAAAATACTGCAGCATGCAGTTTTCTCTCCAGCCAAAAATCCTGAACACTTGCCGGAATGCCGGATCCAGCATTATTTTTCATTGAAATGCATTAATGCCGGATCCGGCCCCAAGTAATCCGGAAAAACTGATCCGTTTTTCCAGATGACAACCAGAAAGACGGATCCGGTATTGCAATGCATTTGTCAGACGAATACGCATCCGGATCCGTCTGACAAAAACATCCGTTTGCGTTCGGTGACGGGCCTGCCGGAATTCCATGCTGCAAGTGTGAAAGTACACTTAGAGTGGCATAATTACTTCAAAAATTGTTTGGAGGTCTTTGTAAAAAAAAATTACGGAAAAAAAGATACTAAACATCCTGCATGATATGATAGTAAATATGCGGATGTGCATGGCTACATTTATAAAGTCACAGAAAATAATGCACTAAAACAATAGATGCAAACATAATATATGGACTAAGCCCTCACTCTAATAATAAAATCGGAGACTCTTAGAGCTGTTTCACACGAGCGGATGGATGCCGTGCGTGACATCCGCTCCGTGAAAGAGTGCCAAGACCCGATGCAGACTGCAGAGGCACGGAGCATTAACACAGTGACAACTGTGGTTTCGTAGTAAAGAGATCACAGAGAGGCACGGAGCATTATCAGTCATGTTACTGCTCCATGCCTCTGCAGTCTGCATCGGGTCTTGGCACTCTTTCACGGAGCGGATGTCACGCACGGCATCCGCTCGTGTGAAACCGCCCTTAGGCTCCTTTCACACAGGCGAGTTTTCCACGCGGGTGCAATGAGTGAGGTGAACCCATTGCACCCGCACTTAATCCGGACCTATTCACTTCTATGGGGCTGTGCACATGAGCGGTGATTTTCACGCATCACTTGTGCCCTATAGAAATTAATGGGTATATGCGTGAAAATGGCAAGCATCCGCAAGCAAGTGTGGATGCGGTGAGATTTTCACGCATGGATGCTAGGAGATGATAGGGATGAAAACAACCCCGGACCCCATTAAAGTGTATTCCCTGTATTATTTCCCTTTATAACATGGTTATAAGGGCGAATAATAGCATTCTTAATACAGAAAGCTTATTAAAATGTAGATTGAGGCGTTAAAAAAATTAATTAATTAACTTACCTGTTCCAATTGATCGCGCAGCTGGCATCTTCTTTTTGCTTTTTCTTTCAGGACCTGCAAAAGGACCTTTGGTGACGTCATCGAGTGCGTTGACGTCACCAATGGTCCTGCTGAATGAAGATAGAAGATTTCTATCTTCATTCAGCAGGACCTGCGCTACATTTAATGATGGGAACTGTAAATTTGTAGCTAAGTGCAAATTCAAGCACGAATGCTCCGTATGTGGGGGATCTCATGGAGAGGCGAGGTGTTTTAGGGGAAACAGATAAAAAGGGGGGGTAGCAATAGCAAAGGGGGAGACGCTGGTCCATCTGGAAAGGATGGAGCCGTTCTTAGATAGATACCCATATAAGGGGGTGGCGGTGTTGTTGCGGGGGGAGGGGGGGGGGTTTGCTGGGTTTTAAAATTCAGTTTGTTCCCAGGGATGCGATGCTGTTGAAAAGGACTTTGAGGTCGGCCAGAGAACATCTGGAGGTAGTGGTAAAGAAACTTAAAAAAGAGGTTGCGTTAGGTAGGATGACGGGCCCGTTTTTGGATCTGCCATTTATAAATTTGCGAGTGTCTCTACTGAGTGTGGTTCCGAAGAAAGAGGTGAACAGGTTTTGGCTTATTCACCACCTGTCTTTCCCAAAGGGAATGTCGGTCTATGACGATATTGATCTGGCCGTGGTCTATACCTCATTTGACGTGGCAGTTGCGTGGGTTAAGAAGTTTGGGAGGGGGGCGCTGCTAAAAAAGACTGACATTGAGGCGGCTTTTAGGTTATTGCCAGTACATCCAGATTGTTTGCATTTATTGGGGTGTTTTTGAGATGGGGGATTTTTTGTTAATAGGTGTTTGCCTATGGACTGTTCCTTGTCATGTGCATACTTCAAAGCGTTTAGTTCGTTTTTTAAATAAGTGGTGGTGGATTCGTCTGGTTGTGAATCTATCATTCACTACTTGGACGATGTTTGGGGAGTTTATTCGGGATAAAAAGGTTCGCATCCACTGTGATAACTTGGGAGTCGTTCCGGGGATAAATGGGTTGTCAGCCTCGTCGCCTTTAGTGGTACAGCTGCTACAGCGGCTGGTTTTGGAGTGTTTGTCGATCAACGCTTGGGTGGTGGCGGCCCATGTGCTGGGGCTTGACAACTGTGTCGCTGACACTCTCTCTCGTTTACAGTGGGATCAATTCTGGCAACTGGCCCCAGAGACAGAAGAGTTTGGGAGGGAGTGCCCGAGCTGTCTGTGGGATCTTCTGGAGGGACATCATTGGTGCCCAGTACATGGTAACTGGCCCCAAGTAATCCGGAAAAACTGATCCGTTTTTCCAGATGACAACCGGAAAGATGGATCCGGTATTGCAATGCATTTGTCAGACGAATACGCATCCGAATCCGTCTGACAAATACATCCGTTTGCGTTCGGTGACGGGCCTGCCGGAATTCCCTGCTGCAAGTGTGAAAGAACCCTTAGAGTGGCATAATTACTTCAAAAATTGTTTGGATGTCTTTGTTAAAAAAAAATACGGAAAAAAGATACTAAACATCCTGCATGATATGATAGTAAATATGCGGATGTGCATGGCTACATTTATAAAGTCACAGAAAATAATGCACTAAAACAATAGATGCAAACATAATACAGGTCCTTCTCAAAAAATTAGCATATTGTGATAAAGTTCATTATTTTCTGTAATGTACTGATAAACATTAGACTTTCATATATTTTAGATTCATTACAAACCAACTGAAGTAGTTCAAGCCTTTTATTGTTTTAATATTGATGATTTTGGCATGCAGCTCATGAAAACCCAAAATTCCTATCTCAAAAAATTAGCATATCATGAAAAGGTTCTCTAAACGAGCTATTAACCTAATCATCTGAATCAACTAATTAACTCTAAACACCTGCAAAAGATTCCTGAGGCTTCCCAGCCTGGTTCATTACTCAAAACCGCAATCATGGGTAAGACTGCCGACCTGACTGCTGTCCAGAAGGCCATCATTGACAGCCTCAAGCAAGAGGGTAAGACACAGAAAGAAATTTCTTAACGAATAGGCTGTTCCCAGAGTGCTGTATCAAGGCACCTCAGTGGGAAGTCTGTGGGAAGGAAAAAGTGTGGCAGAAAACGCTGCACAACGAGAAGAGGTGACCGGACCCTGAGGAAGATTGTGGAGAAGGACCGATTCCAGACCTTGGGAGACCTGCGGAAGCAGTGGACTGAGTCTGGAGTAGAAACATCCAGAGCCACCGTGTACAGGCGTGTGCAGGAAATGGGCTACAGGTGCCGCATTCCCCAGAAACAGCGGCAGAAGCGCCTGACCTGGGCTACAGAGAAGCAGCACTGGACTGTTGCTCAGTGGTCCAAAGTACTTTTTTCGGATGAAAGCAAATTTTGCATGTCATTCGGAAATCAAGGTGCCAGAGTCTGGAGGAAGACTGGGGGGAGGGAAATGCCAAAATGCCTGAAGTCCAGTGTCAAGTACCCACAGTCAGTAATGGTCTGGGGTGCCATGTCAGCTGCTGGTGTTGGTCCACTGTGTTTTATCAAGGGCAGGGTCAATGCAGCTAGCTATCAGGAGATTTTGGAGCACTTCATGCTTCCATCTGCTGAAAAGCTTTATGGAGATGAAGATTTCATTTTTCAGCACGACCTGGCACCTGCTCACAGTGCCAAAACCACTGGTAAATGGTTTACTGACCATGGTATTACTGTGCTCAATTGGCCTGCCAACTCTCCTGACCTGAACCCCATAGAGAATCTGTGGGATATTGGGAAGAGAAAGTTGAGAGACGCAAGACCCAACACTCTGGATGAGCTTAAGGCCGCTATCGAAGCATCCTGGGCCTCCATAACACCTCAGCAGTGCCACAGGCTGATTGCCTCCATGCCATGCCGCATTGAAGCAGTCATTTCTGCAAAAGGATTCCCCACCAAGTATTGAGTGCATAACTGAACATAATTATTTGAAGGTTGACTTTTTTTGTATTAAAAACACTTTTCTTTTATTGGTCGGATGAAATATGCAAATTTTTTTAGATAGGAATTTTGGGTTTTCATGAGCTGTATGCCAAAATCATCAATATTAAAACAATAAAAGGCTTGAACTACTTCAGTTGGTGTGTAATGAATCTAAAATATATGAAAGTCTAATGTTTATCAGTACATTACAGAAAATAATAAACTTTATCACAATATGCTAATTTTTTTAGAAGGACCTGTATATGGACTAAGCCCTCACTCTAATAATAAAATCAGAGACTCTTAGGCTCCTTTCACACAGGCGAGTTTTCCGCGTTGGTGCAATGCGTGAGGTGAACGCATTGCACCCGCACTTAATCTGGACCTATTCACTTCTATGGGGCTGTGCACATGAGCAGTGATTTTCACACATCACTTGTGCGTTGCATGAAAATCGCAGCATGCTCTATAGTGTGTTTTTCATGCAACGCAGGCCCCATAGAAATGAATGGGGCTGCGTGAAAATCGCAAGCAAGTGCAGATGCGGTGCTATTTTCAGGCATGGTTGCTAGGTGACGATCGTGATGGGGACCCGATCATTATTATTTTCCCTTATAACATGGTTATAAGGGAAAATAATAGCATTCTTAATACAGAATGCTTAGTAAAATAGTGATGGAGGGCTTAAAAAAAATAAAGAAAACTCACCTTAATCCACTTGTTCGCGCAACTCGGCTTCTCTTCTGTCTTCTTCTTTGCTGATCTGTGAGGGAAAGGACCTGTGGTGACATCACTGAGCTCATCACATGGTCCATCACCATGGTGATGGATCATGTGATGAGCACAGTGACGTCACCATAGGTCCTTTTCCTCAAAGAAGAAGACAGAAGAGAAGCCGGGCTGCACAAACAAGTGGATTAAGGTGAGTTAAAAAAAAATTAAAAAAATTTAACCCCTCCATCACTATTTTACTAAGCATTCTGTGTTAAGAATGCTATTATTTTCCCTTATAACCATGTTATAAGGGAAAATAATAAAATCTACACAACACCGATCCCCAAACCAAAACTTCTGTGAGAAGTCCATCGAGAGGGTTTTCTGTAGGAGGTTAGCGGGGGCAACAGCGAGCATTGTTTCACCACGTCACTACATTTGTTTTGGAAAAGAATTGAGAGCGGACTTGCAAGTTTGGAGTTCCTTTTTGGAGAATTATAACGGTCGCTCGCTATTCATGGGTGAGGTGGTGAACTCGTTCGAATGTGAGTTGTTTTCGTGCACGGCGGGGGGTTGTGGTTTTGGTGTTTACTGGTGTGCTGGCAAATGGCCGGAGAGTTGGGCAGAGAATGGCTGGTTAAAAATTTTAGCGTTATTGGAGCTTTTTCTCATTGTGGTGGCAGTTCTGTTGTGGGGGGAGTTTATTCGGGATAAAAAGGTTTGTATCCACTGTGATAACTTGGGAGTCGTTCGGGCGATAAATGGGTTGTCGGCCTCGTCAATTTTAGTGGTACAGCTGCTACAGCGGCTGATTTTGGAGTGTTTGTCGATCAACGCTTGGGTGGTGGCGGCCCATGTGCTGGGGGTTGACAACTGTGTCGCTGACACTCTCTCTCGTTTACAGTGGGATCGATTCCGGCAACTGGCCCCAGAGACAGAAGAGTTTGGGAGGGAGTGCCCGAGCTGTCTGTGGGATCTTCTGGAGGGACATCATTGGCGAGCAGTACATGGGTGACATATTTAAAGGCGTGGGGGTGCTGGGAGGAATGGTGTAGTAGGCTAGGTGTTGGGAATGGGGAGTTGGAAGTTCCGCTGCTGTTGTTTGTAGGGCATTGTAGGGAGGAAGGGTAGTCGGTGGTAAAAATGAATAGTTGCATAGCTGGGTTGGCCTTTGGGTTATAGTTGAGAAAGATGACAGACTTTACTAAGTCCTTTTTGGTCACAAGGGCCCTAAAAGGTTGGCGTCGGTTAGGGGCAAGGGTGGATAGCTGGAGGCCGGTGTCTTTTGAATTGCTTTAGGTGAACAGGTAAGGAGGGATTGCAGTTCGGCTTGGGAAGAGCGGTTATTTAGACTGGCACTTTGTTTTGCGATTTTTGTGGCGTTGTGATTAGGGGAGTTGGTTTGTCCTATGGTGGGCGTTGCTTAGGGATGATATAAATTTGTTTCACGATAGGGTGGAATTTGTTATTTGCCAGTCAAAAACTGATGTGGAAGGAAGGTGGCGGAGGGTGGTTTTGTTCCGGGTTGTCAAATGTGTCCAGTGCAATGTATGCGTCAGTATGGGGCAGATATGAGGACGGGGATTAGACCACTGTTAGTGCATGTTGATAAGTCTTTTTTGTCCCTTTTTCAGTTTATGGCAGTTTTTTCAAAATGTTTACGGCGGTTAGGGCTTGGTCAGACGGGGTACTCAAGCTATTCATTTAGGATCGGAGCAGTGACGGAGGCGGCTCGATGGGGTTTGGACGATGAGATTATTGAATGGATTGGTCGTTGGGAGTCTGTTCGGTTCAGGTCTTATATCCGATTGAATCGCCTGTAGTTAAAGTTTTTTTTGGGGGGCAGGGGTATTACAATGAGGGCGGTTGTTAATGGCGGTCGTATTGTTCTGTGTTCTGTTTTTTTCTCGTTTCAGGTGCGGTACCAGCCCTGGTGTGGATCCTGGGACATTCTTACGTTTTTTGGGGGGCTGTCCGGGCAGCGGTTCGGTCAGACGGTCAACAATTGGGATTTTCACGGTCCGAGGTGGTGGTAAGGTGGTTGTGGCATAAGGGCATGGTTTGGAGTGGGGTCCTACCTGAAGAGCATCGTTTTGCAAGCCTGGATAAGGGCACCTGATATTTTAGTGCTGCATGTTGGCGGCAACGATTTGGCGGTGCGGCCATTGCGGGAGATACTGCGTGGCATGAAATTTGATTTGTTACGGTTGTGGGCTTTGTTTCCAAAGTTAGTGACGGTATGGTCGGAGGATGGTATGGAGAGGAGCTAGATTGTTGGAAGGAGTGAATAGGGTGAGAGTGAAGTTTAACCCGGCAATGAGTCGTTTTATGGCCAGGAATGGGGCGGTGGCGGTGAGGCATACGGAGCTTGAGAAGGGAGTTGTTTTTTTTGGAGGTCGGATGGAGAACATTTAAATGCAGTCGGGTTAGAAAAGTGGATTTTGGTTTTACAGGAAGGTATCGAGACGGCTTTAGGAGTATGGAGGGCCGCACAGACTTAAGGGGTCAAGTCTGTGCGTTGGGGAGGTCCTTGAAGTTGGTTTTATTCACTGGTGAGGATGATGGGAGGGCTCCGCGATTGGGGCTGGACTCACTGGAGGCAAGATGGCAACCCCGTGGAGTAATTCAGTTATTTGGGGCTTTAAGGACCTCCCCTTGCAAGGAATTAATTATTAAAGTTTATGGTTATATATTGTGGGGATTTGCTTTGGTAGGCAAGTTAGCGGATGCAGTATAGAGGCAATAACAAAGTCTTTTTCTGGAAAAAAACAGTTTCCAGAAAAAACTGCCACCAGTAACGCAGAAGTCCTTGTATAAAGCAGATTCCATGTGCTTTTACACAAACACGGTAGCAGGCCTTAATCCCGACCCAAACTCCTAGGCCCCAACACAGAGACTGGCAGCGCTCCACTGTCAGAGAGGAGTTATCCACACCACCTGACTGTGCTGCCTGTGTTTTATCACCCAAACCAAGACCCGGCCTGGAACGTGGGGAGTAGCCACCCACCCATCACTTTGACTACTCCCAATAAGAGCCGTCCCAGGTTAGCATTGCAGCCAATACTAAAACAGCTGAAGCGTCAGACTGCAATCTGCAAACTGACACTTTGAGAAAAACCGGCTCTTACCTCACCGAAACCAGGAACCTCGGTGACACGTACCGACCATCAATGATGACCCCTTTTTCCTTCCTACAATATATATTTTTATGTTGTTTGGTAATAAAAACAGCTGCTGTGGCCGATTCATTCCAGTCTGGTGTCCTAGTTTTTATTAAGGTTAAGGGGGATGAGGCACTGGGTAGAGATGGATTTGTGGAAAAGGGGATTGTTTCAGGGGCAGGTGAGTATTAGATTGGGTCGGACGTCAGGTAGCCAATACCCCTATCAAGTTATGGCCGGACTGGGGGCAGAGCTTTAGGGGAGGCCAGCATGATGGGGGGTTTGGCTCAGGGAGACCCCAGAGGTAGGGATAGGATAGTTGGTCAAGGGGGTGGGTTTAAGGGGATCATGGGGGGATGGGGATTGGGTAATTAGAGTTTAGGGGTGGGGGTCGAGGGGTGAAAAGATTGAGACAAGGAGAAGAAGAGTGCCATTTTAGGTAAAGCAGAAAGGAATCCCGCCCACACACCCCTTCCTTTTATTGGGGGGGCAAATTGCAGAAGTTGGTTGGGGGTAGGATTGTTGGATGGCGAGGTGTGGAGATAAGGGGGAGGGTTTTTTGTCTTAGTGGCTGTGGCAGGGGAGGTCCTTGAAGTTGGTTTTAGTCACTGGTGAGGATTATGGGAGGGCTCCGCTGTTAGTGCTGGACTCCCAGTTGTGGCGGAATTAAAGAGGGGTAGAGAAAAAAAAGAGGGAATGCAGCAGCACCCTGCTAACCAGATAAAGTACAATAATGCCATAGTCACAAAAAATATTATAGTGCTAATGCTACGCTTATTTATAAAGTGAGATGCTTGGCAAATGCATTATGTACAAAACCATTTGAGCCCGTCTGCCAGGCATCAAGGCGATCTCTGTCAGACGGGTCCTAATACTAAATACTACCTGTTATGCGCCTTAATGGCCACCATAAAGTTCAGGAAGTGTTGGATCCACATGTATGCTGGGTCCACTCTGCCTTTTACCATTTTTGGTGCCAAAATGGCCTCCATTACTTACAAGGGGTGCAGGTACCAACATGCATGCTGAGCCCACTCCATACCTTTCCTTGTGCTAGACAGCTTCCAATGAATGTAGTCAGAGCAGGCCACAGCTTTATACTAAAACTAATTAAAATCAGCCTATGGGGCAGACAGGCTAATCTGGAGTGCACGACTCGCTAGAGTGCCACATCTCCAGCGCTGTAAATCTGCAAAGAAAAGGGGGGTTAGGTGCTGACTAAGCCATGCAAATCCGCATATTTACTATCATATCATGCTGATGTTTAGTATCTTTTTTCTGTGATATTTTTTATTTGTCTTGAAGGAGTGGCACCTTCAGGTGTGAATGCACTTCTATCCTGGGAGCAGCATTCATGTGCACTTTTTCCCCACCTATCTAAGAGGCGACATTGATTAAGGTGGTACATATAGGTGTGTGTGCTCCTCCTCCCACCGGTTGCTGATGCACATGGAGGTAACTAGGAGCAACACACTATATGTGCGGGGTCTGCGCTCCTGAATATAGATGCATAACTGCATAATTAGGTTTAGAGTAGGACCTGCCTGACTGAGACAACCTTGGCGCTGGGTAGGTGGACACAGATTTGTTTTTCTAAAAATATATTGGCTAAGAGTCTCAGATTTTATCATTAGAATAAGGAACGCTTAGTCCATATGTTATGTTTGCATCTATTGTTTTAGTGCATTATTTTCAATGTTTTTGTAAAAAAAAAAAAAAAAATGAATACATTGCTTATAGATGGGCCACAAGTTGAACAGTAACCAAGTGGTTGAATTGTTAAAATTTCCTGTCAAATGTGAAAGTCAATTGTTTCTGCAGATTTGCAATGATTGGACCTTCTCTAACGAGCAGGCAATTATCGGGAATGAACACTTTGTTCTCAATAATTGCCTGCAGCGTCATCCTGCAAAATCTGTTCACATCTGCATCTGCATGATGCTCCGCCAGATTAGTTGTGCGATAGATACCAATAGCACTCAGTGAATCTCTTTGACTTACAGTGGGTTAGATCAAGGTCTGAAGTAGCCTCTGAAACAAAAGTGAAAAGAACCGTTGCTACTGGCAGTATATTAATACCTGTGCTACATATTTTTCTTTAGTAAGGTAAAATTGTGGGTTATGTGACAATAATACAGAAGAGCACGAGGTAAGTCTGCTAATGAGTTACCACCGCCAATGTTATTGCCAAGTTACTCTGATATATTACATTAAAAATTCTATAATCGTACAGCATTATGCAAAATGTTAGCACTAGATCAAGGATAAAAAAAATAATTAGAGTTTAAAACAAACTATATATAGGTCCAGTCAAGAACTTGGGCTATTTGTATAAATGGGATTTGGCTTCTGCTTTCTACAGGCAGAAAATGAATTCTGATATAACATTAATGCTTTCCGATCATGACCTCCACATAGACCTCATCCACGGCCCTTCATTTATCCTTGCAGAGGAAGGACGTCTTTATACTTGTCTCCAGCAGTCGGCCACGGATTTCATATATTTATTCCCCTTCTCTACTTCATTTCCCTCTACTACTTTTTTTTCTAATTTACCATTCTTTGTATACCATTGTCATGTTTCTGTTTTATTAAATTTTCTGGCATTTCTAAACATTTGACAGGTTCCTATATTTTTTTAATATGACAAAATAATATGGAGGTTCCTTGTAGACGGATGTAAAATTTAAAGGGCATATGTCAGCAGATTTGTACCTATGACACCGGCTGACCTGTTACATGTGCACTTGGCAGCTGAAGGCATCTGTGTTGGCCCCATGTTCATATGTGCCGGCACTTCTGAGAAAAATGATGTTTTAATATATGCAAATTAGCCTCTAAGAGCAATGGGGGCGTTGCCATTACACCTAGAGGATCACTTCTCCCTGCAACTGCTGCACCCTCTGCACTTTTGATGACTTTAGGAGACATCAGGGCCAGGAGTGATCACATTTACACTGCCTGGTCCTGTCATTCAAGGCGCAGAGGATACAGCAGCTGCAGTGAGAGCAGAGCCTCTAGGAATAATGGAAATGCCCCTGTTGCTAATTTTTCTCAGCAATGCAACCACACATCAACATAGAACCAACACAGATGCCTTCAGCTGCCAAGTGCACATGTCACAGGTCAGACAGTGTCATAGGTACAAATCTGCTGACAGATGCCCTTTAAAGTACAATGTCCTTCTTTGCTTCTTATCTACCCAGATTAAAATTAAGAAGCTACAGTTTTGGTTGGGGGATACACTTTCGAGTGGTAGGTTGAAGTGTATAGCATAACCTTTGAAAAACATTGGGGGTCATTTATGACCAGATATATGCCACTTTTGTGGAGTATATCTGGTGCAGATTCTTGTAAAATTCTTTTTAGTAAATTTTTTAAACAAACAAAACATACTTTATTATGTTGAAAGTTAAATGAAAACATAACATTCTTCATACATTTGAATTGGATATTATAGTAAATTTCTATCTAGTTATTCATCTGGTGCAGATTCTGTCGCACGCCATGGTGCGGCAGAATCTGCAACTTCTTCCCTGCTCACGCCAGGTCTAAAAAAGTGAGTGCGGGCACCAGCCAATACAGAGTGCGGTACTTCACTTACTGAATAAAAAAGTGAGTGTGGCATGGACGGGGAAGGGGACGGGCCGGCAGCCACGTCTCACTGATCATTTTCTACGCCTGGTTTAGGCATAGAAAATGGTCTAAATGTAAGACAGCAAGGAAGCTGTCTTACATTTAGAATCGGTGCTGGATGCGCCAAAGTTATGTAGAGGCCGGAGCTTCTACATAGGTTTGCCAATCCACTGCCAGCTATAGGGCTTATTAAGACCTGCATCTAAAACACTGGTCTTAATAAATGTGCCCCATTGCTTGTACTCCTACGACGTACTGCAGTACAAACATAAAAAAATTCCAGGGATGGTAATGAGAGGCAACTTAAAACATTAATGGATGAGTAATCTTGCCTCTTCAACATCATTTTGGTGCATTGTGTACACAGAACATCCAGGTGCTTTAAAGGGGTTGTCCAGAATTTTACTATTGATGGCCTATACTCAAGATAGGCTATCAATATCTGAACGGAATAAATCCAACACCCCGAACCCTGGCTGATCAGCTATTTCAAGGTATCCTTAGTGCCAGAAATCAGCGCTGGAACTACACTGCTCAGATCTTTGTGTAGACAGCACTAGTATTGGCATTCACTTCTATGGGAGCAGCGTTGCAGTAACCAGCTCTGTCCACTGATGGCCATCCTAAGGATAGACCATCAACAGCAAACCCCTGACAAACTCTTTGACCTTCCAATCAGTCTCTTTCAATGATCTGCCTTTGATGTGTAGTGTTTTACTTTACTGTGTGATTGCAAAGTTGAACATATACAAAGAAAACAGCCTAAGAGCAGGCAATGGGATAATATAAAAAATAACATGATAAATAACCTAATAAGTTTCCCTGCCACTCCGGTCATCCCTAGCAGCCTGTTTACTTTGCTGGAGCAATGATGTGTCATACATCCAAGTGATCGCCACAGCCATTCACTGGCCTCTTTGGTAATGCTACCTCTCTGGTCCAGACATCACCACCTTACTATCCAGAATCCCACAATGCCTGTTTTCCATATCCTCCTTCTTCTCCTCTCGCTTTCTAAAACAATATGGATAAAACAGAATTCATCATCTTTCCCCCATCTTGCTCAACCCCCCAACAGACCTATCTATCACGTTCAATGGCTGCACACTCTCCCTGGTCAACGAAGTCCGCTGCCTTGGCGTGACCTTGGATTCTGCCCTCTCCTTCCGACTGCACATCCAAGCCCATTCCACCACCTGCCGCCTCCAACTCAAAAACATCTCCCGCATCCGCACTTTCCTCAACTTTGAATCTGCGAAAATGCTTGTACATGCCCTCATCATCTCCCGCCTAGACTACTGCAACACTCTCCTCTGTGGCCTTCCATCTAGCACTCTCGCACCCCTCCAATCTATTCTCAACTCTGCTGCCTGACTAATCCACCTCTCACCCTATTACTCCTCTGCCTCTCCCCTTTGCCAATCCCTTCACTGGCTCCCCATTGCCCAGCGAATTCAGTTCAAATACATACAAGGCTGTCTACAACCTGTCCTCTCCCTACATCTCTGAGCTACTTTCCCGATACATCCCCACATGCACTCTCCGATCCTCACAAGACCTCCTTCTCTCCTCTCCTCTTATCACCTCTTACCACAATCGCCTCCAAGATTTCTCCCGTGCATCCACCATCCTCTGGAACTCACTACTCCAACATATCAGACTCTCACCTACAGTGGAATCCTTCAAAAGAAACCTAAAAACCCACCTCTTCAGAAAAGCCAACAACTAGTGACCCTGCTGCCTCTATACCACCATTACCAACTTCACCCGCATCTACTGTGTCCTTCTCCCATACCATGTAGATTGTAAGCCCTCACGGGCAGGGCACTCTCTCCTTCTGTAACAGTTTGTAACTCGTCTTGTTTATGCTTAGTGAAATTGTCTGTATTATGTATGTTAACCCCTTATCATATGTACAGCGCTATGGAATGAATGTCGCTTTAATAATTAATAATAATAATAATAATGTTTCCATGAGACCAAGCAGATTTAGAAACACTGATTATTCCCTAAAATCTGGGCTGCATGTGACTGGGACTTCATAAGTCTTAGTACACAAATAACTCAAAGTTGTTTTATTCCGAAGCCAGACACAGGTGAAGACATTTTCTGCACTGGTCCGACATCCAAAGCCTTAAAAAGCTGGGCAAAATACTCTACATGCTATGTTTTTCTGTCTGGCACTAGGAGACATTTGACATTAAAACTGATGCACCAGATGCCAGACACGGTCCCATAAAAATCATGTGATCAGTTTTGGCCTTTCTGTACCACGCTGGAGAGAGACTACAACAGATGGCCATGTATTTGGGAACCCAGCCTAAAACCCCATTTATTAGCATTTTACTGTCATACTCTGATGTACAAATCTGCAACAAATCTGCCACAATGACAAAGCTATTTTTTTTTTACCATTTGTAAAATGACTATATAGTTTCTTTGTTACATCGTTAAAGAGGACCTGTCACTTCTCCTGATATGTCTGTTTTAGGCTTCTTTCACATGTGCTCTCCAGTAGGCTGTTCTGGCACAGAATTCCAGGATCAGCCGGACAAAAATGTGTAGTGTATTTTGTCCTGCCGAATTTTGGCATATTTGCTGGGTAGCTGCCTGATCTCCACTGGATCCCATTATAATCAATAGGGCAAGTGGGCTTTCCAGTAACATCTGGCAATGCCAGATCTGAAGAGTTCCGACAGGCTGATCTCTGCTGGGACACCCTGCCAGAGACTTGTGCCACATACGGTATATAAAACTAGCCTTAGTAACTACTTGCATGTAATAAGAATTCGTTATTGCAGGCTTGTGGAAATTCATATAAAAACTTCTGGTAGGAATGAAGAATGGCGTCACATACAGTTCTGTGGAACTGAAATAATATTGGGAATGCAATGGTTAGTTGGGCTGCTATTTGTGACTTTTCCCTGCTGATGCCAGGTCTAAAATTGTGGGCATGGAGTGGATGGGCCTGTAGGCCCGTTTCATTCATCATTTTCTACGCTTGTTTTAGGCATAGAAAATGGTCTAAATGTAAGACAGCTAGAAAGCTGTCTTACATTTAAAACAGGGGCTGGATACACTGAAGTTATGGAGAGGCCGGCAGAGCTATAGACCTTTATTAAGACCGGCATCTAAAATGCCGGTCATAATAAATGTGCCCCTTATTTTTTCATTCATGATCTCTTTTCTTAATCAGAATAATCTCCTAGTCCTGCTTTCAAGTCGATCATTCAGCTGAAAGTAAGTTTCATGCTTTTAAATCCTAAAACCCTTAGTTACCTCTAAATCTACCTGGCCAGTCCATGCTCCTCATTCCAGTTTTGGACTCACAATTTTTCTATGAAAATTTCAATTCAAATCCTAAATACAAAAAGATATATCACAGTGGCCAAAACATTCCTTAATCTATCCATTCATGACTTGAGAACATGATCTGAAGATTTCTTAGCATTGAATAACAGGACCATCATAGCAGCCATTAGTGGTTGAATTTGGACAGCTGTGCTACACCCATACACATCATATTGGTTGCAGATCCTGGTAAAATTTGGGGCTCAACCAAAATAGTCTAGGGCCAGGAACACTGGGCTTGACCAGGGGCAACATCTACATGGAGTTTGTATGTTCTCCCCATTTGCCCAATTTCATCCCATAAAAACATTCTGATAAATAATTGATTTCCTCTTAAACTGGCCTAAGTGCGTCTTGTAAAGAAAAAAGTACACTATGAATTAAACTGGAGACACCAATGAATACGAATTATAATCTCGGTACAGCACGGCTGAATAGTTCACACTATTGGAGCAACAGAAAAAAAATGTCCATGGCCAGTTTTAGTTAATTTATTCCTAATACAGTCTGTATTTTGTTCCAGCCTCTGCTGACTGTTGAGTGAATTGAGCTGGGCTGACCATTTATGCATTAGAGCAGTGCCCACGGGTGGCCGCAACTCTTTGGTCAGATAGCGCACTCATTACAGGGAGCCTAAAAGAGAAGAAAGTGATATGTGCTCCTCAAAATATTTTATTGACTCAAATCATGTGTATCATGGTTGTTGTAAGGAATCCATAATCACTCTCACTCCTCACTTGTACATAAACCTAACCTTCCTCTATTAACATCATCAAGTCTACAGACAGTTGTTTCACATATTAATTTGGTAAGCCAATTCTAGAGTTATTCCGCAGAGCACATAAAGCCAGAAACAATCCCAGGACACAATACTGTGGAGGGTGGAAGAGAAAGACGTACATCCCCACCATGAGTCAACTATTGGTCCATGTAGACTATGAGGCAACCGGTAGCAGCAAAAGTCAAATTTGTAAGAATTTAACCCCTTAGTGACCACCCATATGCCTTTTTATGGAGCTTTTTTACTGCGGCTCAGCCTAATCGCTGCATGGGTCCCTGGGGTGTCGATGTGTGTAAAGGCAGGCTGGGGTCTTATGAAGGCCCTAAGCCTGCTTTGAGTAGTTTCGAGCAGGATGTGCCTCTCTGGCGCAGCCTGCTGGTCAATGTCAGTATATCACTGACATTAAAATGCAATGCACTATAGGGATAATGCATTTCATTTTAAAATTAATCAGAATATTGTCTGCTATAGTCCCCTTGTGGGACTATTAAGTGGTAAAAGTTAAGAAAAAAAAACCATGTTTATTAAATTAAAACAATTCCATAAAAAAATCTCCCCCATATGTTTGGTATTACCGCTTCCGTAACGACACCGACTACATAAATATCATGTAAATTATCCCCTACAGTGAACACCGTAAAAAAAAGGTAAGAATTGCTGATTTATTCTTAGTTGCAACTGAAAAAGCTTAATAAAAAGCGATCAAAAAGCGTAATTTACTCCAAAATGATACCAATGAAAAACAAAAGTTGTCCCACAAAAATCAAGCCCTCACACAACTCCATAGAAATAAAAATAAAAAGGTTAAAGGTCTTGGGAAGCGGCAATGCAAAAACATTTTTTTCCTTTAAAAAAAAATAAGTTTTATTGCAAAAAAGTAGTAAAACGTAAAAAAAACTATATTTGGTATCACTGTAATTGTACTGACCCAGAGAATAAATAGATTATGTTATTTATACCGAAAAATGAACGCCGTAACAGTATTACTGTTTTTCCCATCTCCCTCCCAGAAAGAGTTCATGAAAGTTAATCAGAAAGTTATGTGTACCGCACAATGGCGCCATTAAAAACTACAACTTTTCCCAGAAAAAACAAGAACTCATACAGCTATATAGATGGAAAAATAAAAAAGTTATATCTCTTGGAAGGCAAAGATGAAAAAAGAAAGAAAAAACGCTTGGTCAGCAAGGCCCAAAACAGGCTGGTCTCTAAGGGGTTAAATGCTCATGCAGGCAGATTATTTTGTTTCTACGTGAAGGATTTTACCACTTCTCAGCAAGGGAGATTGGGGTTCAACTCCCAGCCCTCCCGACCAGCTGTTTGAGGAAGCCACAGTGCTAACCAGGGACCTGGTGAGCACCCCAGCCCCCTCCTCGCAGCTTACCAGGCACAGTGTCGGCCATTGGATAGCATATTCATTTGAATGGGACTAAGCTACACCTAGGCCATGTGACCGATAATCGTGACGTCATATGGCCTAGAAAGAGGCCTGGGCGCTCATAGAGCGGCCTCTGCATAGAACTGATCAGCATGGGTGTCGGGAGTCTAGCCCCCACCGATCTGATTTTGATGACCTGTCCTGAGAATACGCCAATAATATCAAAATCTTAGAGAACTCTTTTAATAGGAATTAATAAAGCTTCTCGAAATTTTTTGAAAATATCTGTTTGGATATGGGAAATGTCAGCAAGCCATCTAACCAGATGAGAGTGTCTTCCCGGAACACATAAGAAAAGTGCAGCTTCACCTGCCATTACCACCAAGTCTCTTTGAAAAACAACAGTGGTGATGAGACAAGATGTGTACTTTACACAGTACAAGAAATTTCATCACATTAAGAATTTTCCATCAGCTTCGATTAGTCTCCTTATTCCATTAGGTTTCAATTTCTGTGACATGATGTGAAAAGCAGTAATGTGGTTCTCTTTTAATTGCCTCACATTACAGAAAATAAATACTAATATGGAGTGATCGTAATACACTTGGATGGGGGATGCGAACGTAGCAAAGTTATTTTAGAAAATAAATGGAAGTAGGACCTCTTGTGCGTCTGCAGATTGTTCTGGAACAATGACAGATGGAGCACATTTGCCTGATTAAAATGCGCATTAAAGGGAATCTATTATTAAAAATGTTATAATCCAATGTAATACTTTATAAATAGCTTTAATCTGTGTTTGTAGTTCACGGGTTTTGGGAAGAAGAATCTCTGTGTTTTCTGCTGTACTTCAGTGAAGCTGTCTGGAAACTAAATTGGGGTAAACCTTCTATAATGTGCTCGGAGTATAGTATAGCCAGTGACATACAAAGGTAAAACAAAATTAGAGCAGCTCTCACCTGCCTGGAAACTCCAACCATAAGGACACTGACCGCTCCCTCACCCGGACAAGTAAAGAGAGGTTGTCCAGCCTTTTCTTGTGAAGCTCCCAAAGCACTTTATTTGATATCCAATAATAAAAACATCCAGGTACAGGTTACATCAGTCTACGCGTTTCGCTCTGAGAACAATTTTAGCCCTTACACATGGCCATGAGTAAGGGCTAAAATTGTTCTCAGCCTGAAACGCGTAGACTGATGTAACCTGTACCTGGATGTTTTTATTATTGGATATCAAATAAAGTGCTTTCACAAGAAAAGGCTGGACAACCTCTCTTTACTAGCCAGTGACATACGTACCATAGTCAATAGAAATACTGTAGCAGCAGCACTCTCAGTACATATCCAACCAGTGCACGGCATCTGGTAGGTTCAGTCCAAACTGACCCACGCTCAAAGCAGAAGTTCCAGGTAAGTTGTAGTGACAGTACTTTTTACAGCCACAAACATAGCATATTGGACTGCATTTTCACCATTTGCAACTTTATTGGGAATCTGAGTGCTGTCACTACATCTTACTGGGGACATATGTACGGTACCAGTACGCCAAGCCACAACTATTTAGCTCATAGGGTAGGGTCAGCAATAAACTGCCCATTAGATAGGTACTTACTAAAATAGAATACTGTATGATGTAGAGGACTTTTCCTACTGGTGCCTGTGATTAGCATGGTCTAATGATATATTTGGGTTTTAGTAAGAAAATGATGGTTAATGACTGTGCTGTGCTTCCATGCCCAAGATTCATAATAAGTTCCTGCACCTAATTTGTACTAAATAGGGATATATCTGTAATACCTGGCACTTTTTTGACAACCAGGATAAGGCAGACCCTAAAAAGTGGTCTCATACATGTTTTCTTTAACTGAAAGAACTGTCCCATCAGCAGCCAAGGCCCTACTTTGAAGATGCTCACTGGTCACTTGCCATGTCAGCGATCTTCAGGATGACATGAATATGATAAATTACACTAGCTGGTATGATGCTTTTTGACCCTGGAGGTTGAAGCCCAGACTAAGGTCTGATGAGCACCTGCGGCTGCTTGGATGCACATGAGATAGGCTGCCCTGAGTGCAATGGAAAGATCAGTGTGAAGAGGAACATGGCCTCATATCTTTATAAGGGATGGCTGACATCAGTAAGGAGAGAAGGGTTGGGGGAGGACCTCTGGGAAAAACTCAGCACATCTGCCACATCTAATTATGTGTCTGCATTAGCAATACACTTCCTACTTATACATCTAAACTGTCACTTAAGCAGAAGGTATTTTGGTACTGTGCCCTTCTTCAGCCAGTTTAAGCTACTTTACACCATATTGCTTACATTACTACTACCTTGCTCTGGGTAAGATGTTATAAGGTATGAAGAGATTGAAAGACACTTCATGTGGGAAGGACAACTACATTTTTTTTAAATTGTGCCTACTTCTCTACAACGTTTGACCCTTTTTCTAGATACCAGTCATTTAATTATCTGGTTTGTGATCCGAATTAATTCAGTGGTCAGGTTTGTAGTCTGAATGAATTTAGGGGTCTCACTTGGAATCTGAATTTAATTGTGCATCTATACAGGCAGGATATGGTCACGGAATTTAGAAGACAAAGAATGTCTTGGCAGCAAACTCTGCAGTCATCAGGAGAAGTTATCATATTGGTCTGGGCTGGATGAAGAAGAAAAAGAAACGGTGCATAAAGTATTGGCGAAGATGTAAACATGTATACCGTCTGTAATGCACCTGTGAGGAACCAGTATCTATCGCTATATAGTCACTGTATGTTGATATCCTACAGCACCTTACCATAGTCAATAATTGCATGACCATGCCAAAATATGATGCTAACATGATAATTCCACTTCTGCTGCTAGCTCTTAGTATGCTACCTATAGGGTGTATTACACCAGCCATTTTTTTGTCAGATGATCGCTAATGAGCATTCTTAGTAATGCTCATTAGCGATCATCTGGCAGTCTAATACTGCCATAGATTGCTCAATGAATGAGCAAATGCTCGTTCATCAAACAATCAAAACCTTTTGACAGGTTAAAAAAATCATGGTTTACACTTCGATCTGCTGCTGGCAAACATTGAGTATAGGGAAGGGAGATGGTATAATGATTGCTCCTCCCTATACTGAGGAGGAGATCGCTGTATGTAATTGCAGTGGTCTCCTCCACTAGTGAATAGATGATTGCCGGGAGGGAACGCTTTCCGACAATCGGCTGTTAAATCAGGCTGTCAAATATACTCTTAAGACCCCATAGCCCCGTCACTTTTTTGTTAGATATAACACCTGGTAATAAATAAAAGCAATGCTCTTTTATCTCCTTGAGAGAGTAGTTAAACTGAAAAAGAAATAAGAACAATGTTTACGTCATGTTCGTGAAGTCCTTTGTTACACTTTCTTTCTTTGTGAAATTTGGCAAAGCAGCCAAATCGAATTTTTCATAACTTCACTCATCTCTAACGACCACCACTGAGGGATTGCAGGGTGGTCGTAACCATGGAAATGAGCAGTGTATAATGTGATGGAAAAATGAATCTAGACAGTAAAGGAAGCAATATGGGCAATCACAATACATTAGTAAGTGCCTTGTATTACCTTTCTCTAGATGATAGATGAAGTGACACAACCCCTTTAAGCATGACTAGCAATTTCAGTCAAATCAGAATCACCAGCAGGGGGCACCCGCAGGGAGTGATACTAGAAAGAAAAATGTAATGTACGGAACAAAAAAAATATTATTATTGCATGGATATTAAAATAATACTTAATTTGAAATACCCTATTCATATCATATTAATACTTTTTGAGAGATAACCCCAGTACCAAGATTATTTTGGCATTGAAGAGCCTCTGTCAGAATGATCAACCCTATTCAACCAGATATATTTCCTGCTAGGGTTCTCTGTATTTTTTTCCATCGTTGAGTTATGATGACTTTTATCAGTTTGTGAAGTAGCCAGTTGGAGCACCGAGGGGCGGGCTGTGGTGCTTCAAGCACCGCTACAGCTACACCCCTAGTACTCATCACTATGCCCCCCCCCCCCACCTTTGATTGACAGCACTACAGCTATTATTGCTATATAAATGCATACGTGCACAAACTCAAAACCTGCACTCCCCAATAGATGCTGCTGCTTGTCGAACAGCGCAGATTCACAACGCACAGGTATAAACAGCGCCATTCCACCCTAAAGCGCTACTCCTCTGTCTCTGAAGCCACGGGCACCTGCACATCTGCATGGCATGATATAGTCTGCCCCTTGCACTGTTGATCTGCTCTGCTCAGCATGCAGGAGCGGATGGAAAGGGCAGGCAACACATTTGTGCACAAGTGCTAGAAAACTGCGCAAGATGTAATGTCTAGTGCTGTGAATCAAAGGGGGGGGGTGTAGTGAGCACTAGGGGCAAAGCTGTAGTGGTGTTTGACGTACCCGCCCCTCGGGGATCCAACTGACAGAAAAACATACAGAGTTAAGAAATATATCATTTTAATCAGCATGATCTACCCTACCAGGCAATATGCCTGGTTTAATAGGGTTGATCATGCTCACAAAGGATCTTTAACAATTTTTGTGTTTCAAACATTTATATTCTTTTGTTGACAAAGCTATATGAGGGCTTATTGTTTTGCAAGCTGAATTGTATTTTTAATGACACCATTTTGAGGCCAATATAAATTATCGGTTGGTTTTTATTAACTACTTTAGCAAGAAATGGATAAAACAGCATTTCTGCTGCTGAGTTTGTATTTTAAATTTTGCACCATACACCATGCGGTGTGATGTTACTTTTATTCTAAGGCTGCACAGTTTTACAATTTTTACACAATAATAGCACATCTCATAGGCAAAAAAAAGAAATGTTTTAAGCAACTCATTCCAAAAGCCATACATTATTTTATTTCTCAATCTTTGCAGCCATATATGGACTTTTTTGTGGGGCGAGTCATATTTTTAATAAAACTATTAGCTTTTATTTTTTTCACTGTGGGTACGGGGAAAAAAGTCTTTTTTTTTTTTTAAGCATTCATCATGCAGTTTAAATAACATATTAACTTTAGTATGGGTTGTGAAGATTATGGTGATTTAGTTCATGTGATTTTTTTTTTCAAACACTTTTTGCTAAATAAAACCACTTTGTATGGAAAAAGGGTTTTTCACTGTGTACATTTGGTTTTTAAATTTTTACAGTTAATAAACATTTATTTTACCTATTTGTTATCCCCTCTAGGGGAAGCCACAATGCAATCTTGTCATCTTTGATATAACACTTTGGTTTATTTAGTAGATCAGAACATTATGACCTGTCATAAGTATACTGACGGGCTATCTATTAGGCTGTGTAGTCCTGGAGGCCTTTCTTAGCCTCGCTTGTTGCTATGGCAATCCAACAACATCCTATGGGCTGCCGTCAGGTGACTAAGGCTGGTTTCACACGGGCGTTGCGGATTGGGGCTGGATGCGTTCAGGATGCGTTCAGTGAAACTCGCACTATTTTGCAAACAAGTTCAGTCAGTTTTGTCTGCGAATGCGTTTAGTTGTTCAGTTTTTTCCGCGCGGGTGCAATGCGTTTTGATGCGTTTTTCACGCGCGTGATAAAAAACTGAATGTTTACAAACATCATCTCTTAGCAACCATCAGTGAAAAAACGCATCGCACCCGCACTTGCTTGCGGATGCAATGCGTTATTCACGCAGCCCCATTCACTTCTATGGAGCCAGGGCTGCGTGAAAAACGCAGAATATAGAACATGCTGCGATTTTCACGCAACGCAGAACTGATGCGTGAAAAACAATGCTCATGTACACAGCCCTATTGAAATGAATGGGTCAGGAGTCAGTGCGGGTGCAATGCGTTCAGGTCACGCATTGCTCCCGCGCGGAAATCACGCTTGTGTGAAAGGGACCTAAGGGAGACCCCCCTCCATCTGTCAAACCACTTAGATGAACCTCCCAGTCACTCATTGAAGGGCTGTGTGTGCTTTCGCCATATATTTTATTATGGGACATTATTATTCATTGATTCTGTGCTGATCAATAAAAATACCATAAATCACTTTTGGCAAGTTTATCCAGGAATAGAGAGGGTACAACAAACGGGCATAGGTGTAAGGATTAATCATGATAGAACGGATCATTCGCTAATTTCATGAGTTTCCAACCATATCCAGGCCGCCCGACTTTACCAATGAGTGATAAATAACTTGGTCTACGTTGAAATAATCCTAAAATATACAGAAACTGTTGAATAGATTAATATTTTTGGGAAAAAGTACCGCATCTACAAGCTTTTTTCAATCACACCGATATACCGGTTGGTCTTCAATCTTACAAGCTGGTAGGCCTCACCAGGGCTCACTGACGGGTGATGTGTACTTTGGACTTTTAGTTTCCAGGTGGGATAACACAGTAATCCCTACAATAAAAAAAGAGGTTATCTGGCTGAGTGCTTTCATTCAAATACTCAATAAAAGGGAAGCCCATGTTATTGTTGTTATCTCAGCTGTGTCTGTGAGTTGGAAGAGCCGGACTGGGAATAGATGAAGTATGCCGCCCGGGGAGGGGGGCGATTGTGGGGGAGGGAGGAGGCTTGTCTTTCTCTTCTACCTACATGTTATTCTTGCGATAAATCCATGTGACAAGCTTGAACTTTCTCAATTGACATGTTTACAAGGAAAGTCCAGCTTTGACAGGAAAATTACGCATATCAATCACTTAACGAAGGCTTTAATGAATGGCATGCCCCCTCCTTTTCTTAATCCACCAACACCCCCCCCCCCCCCCCCCCTTACTTCTGCCACTAGCTGATTAACCCTTGGGCTGCAATTGTACTCAAGTCAATGGCAATGCATGAGGATTGACTTTATACAGTAGAAGAAAAAAGTGCACCTATTGTGCTTTGCTATAACAACAAGCTATCCCCGCCTGTTAGAAAGCTATAACACACAGGAAGCCGTTAAATACAATGGAGTGCTCTTGTGATCGGTCAATGAAACAAGCATTAATAGCACTGCCTAACTCATAAAAACAATTAACTTCAAACCTGACCATTTACTCAGAGACTTTTACACTTTAACTGGTGCTATAAACTAGTGGTCTGCACGGTTTTACAATCCCTAGATTACCATCATGTTATAGTCAAAAAAGAAAAAACTTGAGAGGAAACTTAAAAAACTTCTACAAATGTTTCTCAATTCTTATTAATTATAAGCTACACAGTTGAGTTTTACTACTACCGCCAACTGTACACCAAAATCAGGTATAGAGAGGTTACAACAGTGTTGTCTACAGTCAAGGCTCTCCATAGAGGTTAGGCATTGACTTCTTCTGAACCTATAAGTAGAGCTAGAGACAGTTTTCTTTTATTCAACTACAGAACTACTTTTATGCATTTTCTGGGAAGCATTGACTAGTCTTAGAATCAGAACACACATGAAGCATCCAAGTCCAAAAGATGCGTTGGCTGAAGGTGCTTCATGGTACTTCGATATTGATGGTTATGCTCAGAAAAGGTAATCAATATCAGATCAGTGGAGGTCTACCCACAATCAACTGTTTCAAAAACTGTATATCGGACAGAAGGTTCTGTCCACTGTGTAGTTTCCGGTGGCAGCATACTGAAGCCTGGAGCTTGGCTCCCATACAGTACAGTACAGAATGGCCACTACACACTGGATGGAACCATGTGCTTCCAGGTCCATTGAATGTATAGTTTCTGGCACCTGCAGCTACTCAAAACTGCTGAGCAATGCATAGGCCATCGCTTTGTAAGTACCAGAAAACCCATTACATTACCTCTCAAGTACATTTAAAAGACCCCAACAGAATGGCCCATAAAGTATATCCCAGTGGACCTTAAGAATTTGCAACAATATTGGATCTGTGGTTAGCACTGCTGCCTACCTGTACTGAGGCCATGGGGCGTAATCTGACTCTATGTGGGATTCATGCATTCTCTGCATCTGTGTGTGTATTTTTCAGTTTTTCTCATACAAGTTGGACACAGCTTATATTGGCCTTCAGGATGTGGCGATTTTCTTTTGTTTTTTCATCCCCACCTTCCGGGAGCCATAACTTTTTTTTTCTTTCTGCCAACATAGCCATATGAGAGCTTGTCTGTCATATTTTTTTAATGCCACCAGTTTGGAGTACCTATATGGCCTCCACTCTAAGGCTACTTTCACACTAGCGTTTTGGCTTTCCGTTTGTGAGATCCGTTCAGCGGTCCAAAATGGATCAGTTTTGCCCTAATGCATTCTGAATGGAAATGAAACGGATCCGTCATGAACTCCATTGAAAGTTAATGGGAGACGGATCCGTTTTCTATTGTGTCAGAGAAAATGGATCTGTCCCCATTGACTTACATTGTGTGCCAGGACGTTTTCTCTGACACAATCTGGCACAATAGAAAATGGATCTGTCTCCCATTGACTTTCAATCGAGTTCATGACTGATCCGTCTTGGCTATGTTACAGATAATACAAACGGATCCGTTCATGATGCATGCATGCGGTTGTATTATTGTAACGGATCCGTTTTTGCAGATCCACGATGGATCAGCCCAAAACGCAAGTGTGAAAGTAGACTAACACTCTTCAGCCCTTGCAATAATCTGCACTGCTGACCAGTTAATTCACCTCCTCCTTCATTTCTCCTCTGCCTCTCCCCTCTCAATCCCGTTACTTGCTCCCCATTGCCCCGCACATTCAGTTAAAAATAGTAATGACATACAAGGCTATCCACAATCTGTCCCCTCCTAAGCACGTCATAATGTCATGCACATAGTGACGTGCCGCTGAGGACAGTGGTTGGCCATATCTAGGCCAATGATCTTTTTGTGAATAAACAGTGGCAGGGGAACCAGACCAGTGCCGTAGAGAACACTGCTGGAGAAATGGGTGAGTATATCATGCTATTTTAATTTGAACACACTGTAGGCATTTTCCGAGTTTTCTTTAATCATGAACTATCAATTATCAGTGTGCAAGACTACAACCTTGCACCCCTCTTGTTAGAACACCTCTTACCTGTTGAGGTATGGACGCCACAAGACCTCTACAAATGTCCTGGGGTATCTGATACCAAGATGTCACCAACAAATCCTGTTAGTTCTGCATGTTGTGAGGTGGACGCTCCATGGATTGGACTATTTCTACAGCACATTCCTCAGATGCTCTGACTGAGATCTCCTTAAACTCTTTTTCATGTTCTTCAAGCCAATCCTTTACAATTTTTGCACCACGGCATGCACATTATCTTGCTGGAAAAAGGCCACCTCTATTAGGGAATACCCCTGCCATGAAATGGTGTATTTGGTCTGCAACAAGATATTTGGTCTTTGCTCTGCAATAAAATTATATTCACATGAATACCAGGACTCCAGTTTTCCCAGAAGAACAATGCCCAGAGCATCACACTGCCTCTGCCATCTTGCCTTCATCCTACAGTGCATCATGGTGCCATTTATTCCCCAGGTAAGCAATGCAGTACATATGATGTCAAAGGAAGCATGATCGATTGCACCAGGTCACTCTCTTTCATGGTCCAATTCTGATGCTCATGTGCTGCCATTGTAGTGCAGTTTTTGCTATAGTAGCTGTTCAAATAGTTTGTGAAGCCAAAACTCGGTATGGATAATAAAGCGAGATATAGTATGAAGGACTGATACTGCTTCACCTCTTTCTGAATTAACGCCTGGTTTTGGCTCCAAAGACTGCATCACAAAACCTGAACTTATAAACCCAGCCTGCATATTATAGCTGAGCGACAATGCTGTGTAGGCATCTGATCTACTTCCTGGTTTACACCGAATATTTCCCTTCTTCTATCCAGGTGCTGGAAGTAATGATGACCTTCGGTGAGCCATCATAGTTTATAGGACAGTCAGACACATCCTGCCCCATCTTTGCTCCTCTTGTAATACAGGTATATAATATGGTCAGATAGAATATGCCACTAAAAGCACCACTATATAAAAGGAATACCCAGGGCAGGGTCGTGTAAGATGGGAGTATTAGTAAGATTGCCCTACATTACAAGAATATTACATTAGTGATTTCTTATTATGCAATTCCATAATTAAAGTTTACTGCCAGGTTTACATACATAGAACGCCACCTGTAGTGGTCAACGTCTCTCTGAGGTGACTAGCCATTGGCTGGAGAAGACTAAGGTGCACGTATACTGGCCTTTTAAGAGCCAGAGTGTGCGTGTGTGCCCTGGGAACAGAGCAGGGGGCCTTACATGCAGGCGCAGGCTGTGGCCTGCAGCAGGGAGAGCCATGTGGGACACCAGAGATGAGGCCCCCTGCTGGTGGGCAGAGAAATGCAAGCAGGTCCAGACCGCCAGCAGCCTGCTAAGTGACATATTGCCTGTGTCTGCTCGGACGAGTGGGACAGTGATGGGCAGGGGCCGCCAGAGTAATATAAGATACAGTATTTGATCTGCATACAAACTACAAGTTTACTGGTCTTGCAGCTCAGCGCTCACCTGTTCGGCCATTTAAGTCATGTTCGTATGTCGCATGGCCTATGTGCAGCTCAGGCCCTTTGCACAGCAACTAGACAATGTACAGCACTGTGTTTGGTATGCTGTGAGGAGGCCTCTTCAAACAAGTGATTGTGGCGGTGCCGTGTGTCGGACCCCCACCAATCAGATGAGATGAGATATCACCAGGATAGGTCATCAATATTCTACTCCTGGGAACGCTTTTAAAGCCTCCAGCGACTTAGCTGTTCTCAGGGTAAACACTGGTTCTGCTCAGTTCCTCAGCAGAGGTTCTAGATTTTCTGCTACCAGACTGCCATAGATCTACTGAATAAGTACAGTACAAGCTCTTGGTTGTTTACAGGTAGGCCACCTAACATCACCCTTCAGTGCTCCACCTCACCACACACTCCCCTTTGGCAGGGAAAAACTTCACCGCTCATTGGCCCCTTGAAGGTAGGTCCCATTGTTCACACCCTACATACCTTTTGGTGAGCTGCTCCCAAACAAAGGGCTGACTCACTCCACCCCCACTGCACTCACTCCAGGAAATGTGCAGTGCCCCAGAGGATGGCTGCAGGGTTGATTACTGCTAAAAGGGTTAATTTAATGTTACTAAGTTGAATGTTGTGATTTGTTATTAAAGCTCAAATTTTTCAATGCAATGTGTATCCCAAATAGCTATGTATGGGCAATATATGGCTAATATTGGCATACCGGTTAGGTTTCCGGGGTAATGGACCAAGTTAGCCCCCTGGTTAGTTTGAAGTAAGTCTAGTCTGAGCAGAGCTACAGAACGGATGTGTGCATGAGAGTTCCTGTAGACCAGGCCCAAGACCAGAGAACCTCTGTCTCTGAGACTACAGCTGCCAAAAAAGCTACTCTGCTACCAGAGTACCACTGAAAGAAAAGTCATCAGACATCGTAGAAGATCCAGAACCATCCAGGCCATGCAGGATTCAGACAGCAAGGTACCGCTCGCTTATAGCAAAATACTTTTCTGCTGTGAAAAGGTTATATTGCGCCCGGCATCCAGCATACTTTGAGACGAACTCCCCATCCGGATCTTAGATCTGCATTCCTCAGCATGGGAATTGCAGAAGTAGTTAACTAGGAAAGAATTGCATGTCTGTGGTTATTTGGAGAGACTGCAAAGTGTCCTTAGAAGGAGAGTCAGGGACTACCACAAGTACCATTATCACAGCTGCCTATATGCAGCTTTTGGGAAAAGCAACCTCTGTGAGATACTGTGGAATTGTGCCTTTTGCTGCCATATGTACTACTACTTCGATTATCAATCCAGCAAATGAAAACTTTATTGCAACCAATGGGCCTGGTTATTGACTCCCCCATTCATCCATCAGCCTCTGTACCCCTGCCTTGCACCCAGCTAAACTGTTCACCATCAAGTGCACCCCAACTACCACCAGACAAGAGCCCCAACACCATGGTGTGCCCCAGGGGAAGGACGGGTGTGCCCGCCATTCATTGTTTATGGCCCAGGGATTGCCAAAGTGAGTACTGCCGTTATGAACGGAGTTCTACTAACCATCTCAGGGCCAGAAACACCACTCCCATCCAGTATGTCCTGCTCCTCCCCTGAGGCTCACTGCAAATGAACAACCTAAATGGCCTGCATATTAGCTAAATATATGCACTCCACAACTTGCCCACATATGCATTCCCAATATCTTACACTTTATTTTCACAGTAGATATCCTCATGCCTCATTAATTACATGTGGCCTAGTCACTTTCCTTACTCTTCATTTACAAGCTTATGCCACCTTCACACAGCTTGCTGATATGTATACTGAGGTGGAAAACCAATGTATGTAATTCTTGATCACTTGTGGTTGGTCTCTTCTACCATACAAATATAATCTTATTATGTTTGCTTGATAGATAAAATATTATAAAATATAACATTTTATATATAATATTTTGCTAATTTATTCCTTTAAAGAGATTGTCCGGGTTTAGAGCTGAATCTGGACATATCCCCTTCTTCAACCAGGCAGCCCCATTTCATGCTCCGATACTTTCCCTTGCCCTGAACTGAATCGCACAGGACAAGGGCTTTTTCAGTAGATCCGGAAGCCTCCTCCTAGCAGTCTAAAACTGTAAACAAAAAATATACTTTCCCTGCGCAATTTAGCGCAGGGCAAGGCAGAGAATTGGAGCATTTTATCTCAGAGGGGCTGAGTGGGGGAAGAAGGAGTTATGTTCGGGTTCATCTCTGAACCCCAACAACCCCTTTAAGATAAAACAGATAATATAAATGCCAGATGGTGCTTGGAACAAGAACATTTGCTAATGGTCTCCAGAACTTCCGAAGTCGCCAATCTTCTCCTACGCCATGTCCCTTTACAAGCCCTAAACTACACCTTTCCATTAGTACAACTACTTCCATCCTCAATGTATGCAGTGCTCTGAGTCCAGTAGGCTAATTGGACTGATAAAATATGGGATTACAAGGACCCTAAATACAATTCTCCCTGTTTCTTCTATCTTATTGTATCTTTGTGGTCTTTTCAGTAAACAGATCACGTAACTCTTTTTTTTTCAGATGTCCCATATCACTAGGACTACCTCCTCTTCAGAGGAAAAAATATATTTAGTGTACGAAGCCTTCAACGTGGTGGAAACACACTCATATTTATTACATACTAGCAGAAGGACCCGGCTTCGCACGGGTATATTTCATCTATTCTATTTAATGTTTCTATGTGTTGTTAAAAGATATCGACAGTATCCCCCATAACAGTGACCTCTACAGTACCCCGCCCCCTTAACTCCACAGTCCCTCACCCCTTAACACTGACCCCCACCCCACAGTGCCCCGCCTCCTTAAAATGGGACCTCCACAGCAGCCCAGCCATTTAACTGTGACCTTCACAGCAGCCCACCCCTTTAAGAGTGAGTTTCACAGCACCCCACTCCCTTGACATTGACCTCCTCAGGGCCCCTTAATAGTGACCTATACAGCACCCCACCCCTTAACACTGAACTCCATAGGGGACCGTCCCCTTATCTGTGACCTCCACTGTTCCCTGCCCCTTAACAGAGACCTCCACAGCACCCATCCCTTTACCAGGGACTGCCACAGTACCCCATTCCCTTAACAGTGACCTCCACAATACCCCGCTCCCTTAACAGTGACCTCACAGTACCCTGCTGACTTAACAGTGACCTCCACAGCAGCTGGCCCCTTTAACAGTGACCTCCACAGCAGCCTGCCCCCTTAACAGTAACATCCACAGTGAATGCCTTTTTAACAGTGACCTCCACAGTGCCCGCCCATTTAACAGTGACCTCCACAGCAGTTGCCCATTTAATAGTGGCCCCTGCCCGCTTAACAGTGACCTTCACAGCGCCCTACCCCTTTAAGTCTAAGGCTACACAATGACATTTTGTTGCGTGAAATTTTTTTGCACCAATGTTGCGCAACAATTTTTATAATGATAGGCTATGGTGTCATGAGACTTATTGTCGCGTGACACATGTCTTCATGTAGCCCTAGCCTAAAGCTGACCTACAGCAGTGAAGAAAAATGGCTGGGTTGTTCTGGAAACCTGGAGTAAAACTGTGTGTATCTGGAGACATGGGCCTGCGAGTTTCTATTGGCTGATAAGGGACATGTGACCGTGTGTATGGCAGTTGGGATATGAAGAGAAAGACTTGCAGGCTTGGATTGGATAATGCAGGTCATTTTTGGGGACTATATCATATACAGTACATCCTAGAGACCTGAGACCCGGTCTAAAACCTTCCCGGACACCTAATGTACCTGTGTGCCAAATTTGGTGAAGATCGGTACAGTCATTTGGTCGCGCATAAAGAACAGACAGACGTCCAGACAGAAACTCATTTTTATATATATTTAAGATACTAGCAGAAGGACCTGGCTTCGCACGGGTATATTTCATCTATTTCATTTAATGTTTTTGTGTGTTGTTAAAAGATATTGACAGTATTCCCCATAACAGTGACATCTAGAGCCCCTTTAACAGTGACCTCCACAGTTCCCACTGCTTTAAAAGTGACCTCCACAGTGCCCGCCCCTTTAACAGTGACCTCCAGAGTGCCCGCCCCTTTAACAGTGACCTCCACAGTGCCCACCTCTTCAACAGTGACCTCCACAGCACCCACCCCTTTAACAGTGACTTCCACAGTGTTCGCCCCTTTAACAGTGACCTCCACAGAGCCCACTGCTTTAACAGTCACCTTCACAGCTCCCTGCCCCTTTAACAGTGACCTCCAGAGTGCCCGCCTCTTTAGCAGTGACCTCCATAGTGTCCTGCCCCTTTAATGCTAGTGCTACATGACAACATGTGTCGCGCGACATCTTGTTTCAACAATTTTTATAATGATAGGATATGGTGTCGCACTGCGACATGCTGCGACTGCGACGCGACAGTCGCAAAAAATCCATCCACTATAGATGCATGTAGCAGCGTAGTTGTGCCCTATGTGTAGTGCGACTTATTGTCGTCCTTTAGCCCTAGTCTAAAGTTGACCTACAGCCGCTCCAGTCGTTTGGTCGTGTATAAAGAACAGACAGACATTGGGACAGACAGACAGAAACTAATTTTTATTAAATAACAGATTATACTGTAGGCTGGATTGTGGAGCCTCGTTGCCTTGGTTGATCAGTGTTGTGGGTTACTACATCCAAGAGCTCTTCCATGCTTCTCTTGCTAAATCTGGAGCTGTTGAGGGACATAGGCGTAATGTGAATTTAAACTGTTAATTGTTACATCAGCAGTACAAATGCAGTGACTGGGCCGCAGGGGCAAAATGTGAGCTACGGTGGGCCGATGAGGGTAGTAGTAGTTTTACTCACGGTTAGCAGCGCTCCCTGGGCCGGCGTGCAGTGAAGGGTAGGACAGCACCAGTTCCTTCGAGGCACTCTCTATTTGTACAGGGAATCCCGCCAGATGGTGTTTTGAAGTACCCTTGGTGGAATTGAGTTTTTAGGTGCCTTGGAGGGAGGGTCCCTGGTGTTCGTGACGCCAGCACTGTAAGGTGCGTTGAGAGGTGGTATAGAATAAGGAGAGAGTAAGGAGTTGAACCAACAAGAACTTTGCTTAAAAAATTTGCCTTGAGGTAAATAGCATCCACGCAAATAATGCCTTGATACATAAGAGGAAGGTTAGCTGCAACTCCAGACAACAGACACGGTGAAGCAGTGGTATGCAACTCAATCCGAGAGAGGGTGATACTTTCCTTAACTTGCTCACTAAGGGTCCATTCACACGTCTGCAATTCTGTTCCGCATTTTGTGAAAAAAGAATTGTGGACCCATTCATTTCCGTCCCCGAAAAAAGAATAACATATCCTATTCTTGTCCGCAATTGCGGACAAGAATAGGCATATTCTATTTATGGGAGAGGCTTAGGGCTACGGATGAGGGGAAGCGCTTACCCCTGACCTAAGTTGGCTGTGTTGTGCCGGGAGCCAGGAGCGAGGGTAAGCCTAGCAGTGGGCGTACCCTAAAGGGAGTGTTTGAGAAACAGGGGGGGTGGGTGGGTATGAACAGAAGTGCCCTGAGGAGCTGGGGGCTGGCGCTTAAAAAGGTAATATGCCTTCCACTTATGGGAGAGGCTTAGGGCTACGGATGAGAGGAAGCGCTTGCCCCTGACCTAAGCTGGCTGTGTTGTGCCCGGGAGCCAGGAGCGAGGGTAAGCCTAGCAGTGGGCAAAAATAAACGAGGAGAGCAGAGTAGTGTCCGAAAACATTTAATTCCTCTCAGAGAACGGGTTTGGGATGTACCTCGTGAAGTAAGAAGAACGCCAGCGACCCATGTCTTTGATCACATGCGCCGGGACCCCATTTTTTGATGCTGAGGACGCGGCCCTGGTTTGGAGCAAGTGCCCAGTGATGGCCGACGGGTTGTAACCGAGACCTGTAGCCAGCGTTCTGATATGGGGCACGAACTGGATTGAAGTCAGGAACTTCCCGTGCCAAGGTAGCAGCGGGCCATCTAGGGGGTATCTTGTAGTAGAGCTACCAATTGACGGAGGACCATGACCGGGCACCAATCGTTAGCAGTTTTGCAGAACCTGACCTCCGAGGGAGGCCCATGCTGATTGGATTTCGTGGATGGGAGCCAGAGGACAAAATGGTCATGGACCCAGGACAATTGCCGCACCTGCAAACCCTGACGTTTAGGAGAGGTGCTGGTGAACTCACCTGGCCTAAGGAACCCATAAAACCCGAGGTACATGGCTGCCTTAATAACCAAACTAGGAGAGTGCCCAAAAGGATGTCCATCCAGCGCGGACAACGATCTCCTAAACATCTCGCCGGAGACAGGCTGTCTACGGGCGGGAGGGGCATCCCCGCACCTCTGGACTCCCCTAAGGGCCGCCTTGACTGCCTGCACTGGAAAAATGAAACCTCCATTTGGATTATGAGGCATGGTGCCGTGCTGTATCCCTGCTAGGTACTGCTTGACCGTGTTGTATGACAGCCTGAGATTGCGGTGACAGTGGGCTATGAACGCCAGGGGGTAGGAGACGTCGTCCAAGCCAGTTGGAAGGGAGAATAGCTGGTGAGGGTGACAGCCTGGGCGAACCAGGAGGCAGAGGTACGTATGAGCCTTGGTGATCCAGGAGACAGAGATAGGTGTGAGCCTGGGCGATCCAGGAGACATAGATAGGTGTGAGCCTGGGCGATCCAGGAGACAGGTGTGAGCCTGGGCGATCCAGGAGACAGATGTGAGCCTGGGCGATCCAGGAGACAGGTGTGAGCCTGGGCGATCCTGGAGACAGGTGTGAGCCTGGGCGATCCAGGAGACAGGTGTGAGCCTGGGCAATCCAGGAGACAGGTGTGAGCCTGGGCGATCCAGGAAAGCAGGAAGACAACAGCATATAACGTGAAGCACATGCATATATCATGTGGCCCTGCCGCCACCATAGACCAGAACAGATAACTTCAGTGAGCGTTTAGTGAAAGCTGGTCGCGTATGGAGTGCGATAACGACCTAGCCTACATCTGGTGAGACCCCCAGCTCTCTTTGACCACTGAACTGAAACTAGCGCCCTTCCAGCCCAACGGGGACCCAGGAGCCCTCCCCCTATGAGAGGTGACCGAGGATGACTTTGTCTTCATCCCACCTGGCGCTGCGTGGCACTGCGGAGCGAACGCACCGCCATCTACCCCCGGAAGCAAGGAGACAAGGGGAAAAATTATTGGTGGGGTGTGACCATGTGGACAGGTAGATAGGGGACGGGGCCCACCCGTCCCGAGTAGTAGTAGTACGGGAGCAGGAATAGGCCTGCATTCCACGCTGGAACGCCCGCTGATCCGGACACCAGAAGTTCGGAACATAGGGCCCGGGCCGGAGGCTTCTGTAGGGGGGACCCAGTGAGGACAGAGCTTACCTGCCCTGGAGCCGCCGCACTGGAGCCGCCTGGCCAATTAGATCAGCCGGGCCTGAGTGAAGATTCTGGCGTGCGCTCCACGCTGGAACGCACGCCGAACACGTGACCAGAAGCCCAGGCCTGGCGGAGGATTCCGGCGTGCGCTCCACGCTGGAACGCACGCCGGCCTGCAACAGCGCCCACGCCAGAGGACGGGACGGGGAAGGCCCTGTGGAGGGGGTTAACCCGCAGGCCAGACCCTGCCCCTCCTGCCACCTCATGAGGAAGGAGAAAAAATGCTCGGATCAGGAGTGGATATCCAGTGAGCCGGAAGTATGTGACCATCGCTGGAGGAGCCCTTGGGAGCAGGGAACATCCTCGTACATTATTTACCTATCCTGAAGATGTGAACGGCGGTGTATGGAAAACGAAGCGGATGAAGCAGCTCACGATGTGCAAGGGTGCAGTATCAGAGCAAGGCGACTCCTTATCCAGCGTGTGAACAGAAGCGCCCTAAGGAGCTGGGGGCTGGCGCTTAAGAAGGTAATATGCCCCTCCCACAAATTCAGTCTGACTTTTCAGCCTTCCACTAGTGCAGGCGATGTGCAGTCAGCAAAATGTGGAACGCACATTGCCGGTGTCCGTGTTTTGCGGATCTGTGGAATGGACCCTTATTCTGGAACTTGGTACTTCTGAACTAGAATTAGGCAACCAATAGGGCGATCTCCCTAGCGGCTGGCATTATTCATCTGCTCCATTATTTGAACAGGTTGCTTCAGTACAAGTACAATAAGTCCACTTCGTCTCTGACTCCAGGACAGTGGCACTACAGAAAGAAGAGATCCAGTAGTCTTTGGGCTTGGTTTCCTATCTATCTTGCCCTTCTGGGGAGTGTCCAGGGGCACACCGCAAAAACTACGTGCTCTCCTCTCCTACACTAAACTCTCATCTAACTTCCTGTGACTGACCTGTCCTATATAAATGATGTGATAGCTCCACCTTGATGACTGTGTGTAAATGCAGTTACCAGCCTGTTGTGAGGAGTTTGCAGTTATTACAGAGGGAATAAAAAATGATATAAAATGACATACACAAAGGTTTGATGTGTCCTCTTTTAGCACGTAGTGGGACACTGCACAAAGTTTCATGACTTTTTAGCAAATGTAAAGCTATAGGAAATGCAGAATTACCAGTTGCATCCTGGGCCCTGACGTCTTTTGGTACTCAAAGGACCCACCACCACATGAGACGATACCAGTATAATAAATGGCAGATACAGATTTTGGATTGGGTGCTAGGTAGAGAAGGGTAAATCTATTCTACGCAAATCAAATTTGTCACAAATCAAAAGATTCTAACTGAACTGAAAAACGTTCTGAAAATCTGAAACTACCGTTAGTCATCCCGCACAAATTGCTCACAATAGCAGACACTCTTTTACATATCAGAAGCTGGCATCTTCTGATGCCAGAGAAAAAGGCATCTGCCTCCAAAAAGTGCAAATTTTTGGACCTTTTTTATTTGAAAACAAAAATTGCAGTGCGGCAGACTTTTAAGCAGGCTGCTTGCTCCCACCGGCTACCATCAATTTACTAAAAGCCATATATGCATCTGTGACTTGTACATTGCTAATGCCGTCTTGACGTTAAAGAACTTGAAAGGGGCTGGATGGGAGGCCTCAGAGTCTCATACATGATTTCAGGGCAATTGGGGCACTTTAAATTTGGGTCAAATTGATTCGGACCAAATCAAATCTGAAGGCCGAGTCAGCCGAATCAGACCGGGACTGGATATTGTGAAATTCGCTCTCCTCTAGTGCCGAGGATTTATGCCTCTGTTTTTTAGCATGGTCAGTAACTTATTATACCAGATAATCGGAATCAGTCCATAACTACAGAACTCCTCACATTACAGCACACATAGTCCCTATGGTTCCATATTTCTTTTTTTATAGGCAGTCTGTGTGAACCATGTGTCGCCTTCATGAGGCACCATAAACCTGTCTTTTTTCTCATGGATTCATGTGACAAATACCGCCATGGGCTCATAGCTGTCTTTGGCCCCTGTGTTACAAATTCTATAACATGGCTGTATCATTGCTGTAAATCAATGTTTTTGGAGGTCACACAGGGATAAACAAACAAGAGACAGAGAAAGAGAGATTCCGATAGAATCGATTCAGGTCTGAATCAATTCGGTGAAATAACAGAAATTTTCTAAATTCTAATGAAGATTAACCGCTTGTTTTGGGGATATATGATAGTGTGTTACCTGTGCATACCTTTGATTTTAAGACCGTGCTCCCACAAGGGCAATTAAATCCAACATTTATTTCTCGGTCAAATCCAAGAAATGTGAACGAACCCTAAGCAACCATACAGTAAATGTCCTTTTACCGGGACCATTTATCCGGAATGTATAATTGGGCTGCCAAGCCAATCACCAGACCGCACTTGTTTTTCAGACAAAATAGAATTTTTCATAAAAAAAAAAAATCCTCCTGTGTAAGCAGAGAGGCGCCTCTAACAAACAATGTATGTAAATAGCGTGGCGTTCATTCATCCCCATACAGTAGCAATGCTTGCTGCATGTCAGTGCAGCCAAAAAGTGGGCAAGGATCCTCATTCTCGATCCTTTCAAACTCTAATGGCTTTTGTAAAAGGGCCCTTAGTCTAAAAATCCCTGATGTTTTTTTTTTTTCTTTCATACTTTTCGAAAAAAATATTAAGTTTAGTTTCGTTAAGTAGAATTAATTGAATTTTTTTTTTCTTTTAAGAATGTGATTGTGTTTCTAATGCAAATAGTTTCTAAAGGAAAAATGATTAAGAAAGTTTTTGTTTCGCTACCAGCTATAAATATAGAACCATAATAGATTCATAGTCTGAATGCTGATGTGACATCATTAAAATTATTAAAGTCACACTAGTGAGAAACTCCCCTCCCTCCTGAGTTAACACTCTGTCCCATTTTCTACTATAATTACAGAAAACCTGCAAAATCTGCCGCTTCGCTCTTTCCCATAGACCAGCGCTTTCTTACAACGGCCATTCGTTACTGTCTCCAGGCGCCAAGGGTTTAATTAACCTGCCTGCTCATTAGCATGCCCGTGGAGTATGCCAGGAGGTACGGGGTCCCTGATTATTTTGTGCAAGAGTCTCAGCCAATTACATCCCCTCTACAGAAGGCCATTAATCAATTCTTTAGTACGGAGGCAAATTTTAAGATATCAGATAGCAAGAGGCAGCAATACTAATATGTCACTGTCAGAGCAGAGGCGCAGGCGTTTAGAGATTGTATGAAGTAAAGCCAATGTAGTGAAAGGACGTGGATGTACTCTGCAGATCAGATTGACTGCTCATTAATGAGATGTGCCTCAGAGTTCTCCTATGGGTCATTTTGAAAAAAATAAATAAATTTGCTAGATACTCAAACCCTGAAAACCAAATCCCGACATGATAACAAGTATATGAAAATCACTGCAAACCGGCTTATCTTACCAATGCCCTTTTCAATCAGAAGATCATAGATTTGAGTCTGTCTTGTTAACCAGGGCTGTCAATGTCATTCCCTCAGGCTTTACGCTGTACATATTTGACTATATGATTTATAACATATATCATGGAAAACACAAGATAGGAAGGAAATTAAAATCGTCCGATGAACAGTGATGGAAACGTGGCGAGATATGATGGAGCTTCTAGTGATTCGCTCATTAGTCCTACCAAAAGTGAGGAGAAGGGATCAAGAAGTGGTCAACATATGCATTGGACTTGTAGGTTCTCTCATTATTTGCATAGATGTAATCCAGGACCATAATTTAGTTAGTTGTCCAGGGGCGTAACTAACATAGCGGTAGACCATGAGACTGCTATGGGGCCCAGGGCAAGAGGGGGCCCAGTCTTAGTTGGGATTATCTCCTCTTCTACTGGAGGTGAAAACTTGGTTAGGACTCTACCCTCTAAAGGATGCAAAGCCTTCTTCATGGAACCATACTGCTTGTAGTACAGGTTGGACTCCATGTAAATAAGGTTATTCTAGGGGACAAGGCCTCTGTAAATGGAAACCTCCATATGCCACCATATAAAATCATTGAAAAATGAGAACTGAGAGCTCATGCACCATACAAAATGGGGTGAGACAAGCTCTCTTGGTGTCAGAGACAGGACTTTTAGATTGTGCCACCTACCTTCAGTCCTTACATCCATAAATGGTGCGCCCTCCCACAATGAAGCCCTAAGTGGCCCTCTACCCATCGTCACAGTTCTGCAGCTAGCCACAATAGATGTTCTGTCTAGTAACAAGCACACGTTACCTGCATTTACATGCAGAAATCACTACATCATATGGCGAAAAAACAATCGTTAACGTGATTATTCCTCCTCATAAATTTTGTTCATTATTGGCAGCACTTCTCTTATTCACATGGGGCGAGGTGTTGGCAACAAATGAGCATTTTTGTCTGTGATGGGCAGCATGTTTATATGGGCCATGATCGGTAACAACTGTTGTTTGTCCCCAGTGATCTCCACGGCCATAATAAATAACTTCTCTGAACAACTGATCATTTCAGTCAGGTTAATTGTGGGCTCCTATACTATGTCTGATTGAATTCAGGATTCTTAGGAGGAGGTATGGAAACTGGAAGGATCGCATCCAAGAAAAATAAGTGTGTACAACATCAGTTGTGATCACCAGAGAAGGACCATACCTGCTCTTTTCAGTTTTCTGGAATCTCAAAGCCTGTATGGCCACCGTCACCTAAAAGTTTAATAGCATGGCCTTAAGGAAATTATCTTAAGTGTCTGTGAAGCTGACATGGTGTCACCGTACCATAAGTAGTTGCCGATTTAAGGGACACTACCATAATATTTTTTACATATTAACAATCTTATGTGAATAGTGTACGTATTTTTTTATTGAATTTTTCAAAAACCAAGTGGATGGTTTTCTGCATTTTTTCAAGTCACCTCAGGTATACTACTTCCTGTCCTGGCTCCTTAACTTCCTCCTTTGTTTGGTCTTTTAGCACAGTCTTTCTTGACTTTCTCAGTCAGACCATCATTGTGACCAGAGAAGAAAGGGAGTGAGCAGCTCAGTTAGATCATTATACATTACACTGATAAGTGCTGTGCTCTTCTATGGTCATCCTTACCTAGGCCTATTGAGAGAACAATACAACTATCATACTGTCATCCTAAATTGTATATCTACTATTATACTAGCAGATAACCTCCTCACAGCAGCAGTAAACTTAATATGGATTGAAAGGCGGAACCTGATTGGTTGCTATAGGCAACTATGCCAGTTTTCCTTTATACCAGTTTTACACCATCTAGACCAACAGAGTTTTAAAAGATATTCCTTTATAAGGAAAGTTTTACCTTTAAGGATAGGCTTCCGTCTGCATCCATACAATGCTTCTAGTAGGATCCCATCAGATGCTGTGTATTTACACTCCTACCCTTTTCCCTGACACACGGTCCTATAACATATTCCTGTTCTTCCCAAGGCCCCTCCACAGGGTTATAAAACATTAAATTAGCTAAATCAAAACTGCATTAAGGGTGTATTTACTTGTTCACATAGCAGAACAGAGATCGCTCTTTGAAGCTAATTGAAGTAAAATATTTGTTCTGAAGAGCTGCAGATACAGAGAGCAGGGCGTCAGAGCTGTGGCTTCAATTAAAAGCATTACTTGTGAATAACAAAACACTACAGTGCAGTACACCAGAACAACAAAGGTTAATGGGGAAATTTCAACTCTGCTCGGAAGCTCCAGAAGAGTAGAAAAGTAGAAACTTACATTTGCAATTAACATATCAGAAAAAATGTGCAAAACACAAGGTTACAAAGACAACCAAGTTAATGTAGATGCAGTAGGTCTCTCATGGTATCACAAGGGAGGGAGTTATAGAGGTTGCTGTTACTTCTGCTTGGGAGTATAGACTTCCCGATAATATTCAAGAACCAGAGTGATATCATAAACTTAATTGGACAACGATGTAACCCATTGATCTGAACATAGAAAGGAATGCTTTGTTTTCATAGTATGCAGTATACAGATGTAGCAGGGTTAACACTCAAACTCTTAACTCAAATTTCTTAAATCATTGTGTTATCTTGAAACAAAAGCCATTGAAGGTGTTTGCTTAACGCATTTAGTTTAGATAACACATCTCATAAAGCATGAGTGTTAACTCTACTACATCTGTTTATACAATAACCAGCCATAACCTAAAAGCTACCCGCCAGTATATTGTGTAGGTACCACTCATGCCACCAAAACAGAACTGACCCATTGAGGAATGGACTCTATAAGTTGCCAAGTAGGATTTCTATCAATCGCACTTGTTTTTCGAGCACATCACACATATGCAGTGACCCACTAGGCCACTGGTAGTGATTAAAACATTAGATGAGAAGTTTTGTAATGTGTCATATTTCTTGGTTTATTCTGTTTTCTAAGGTTTTGCGCTGTCTTATAATGTAGGCTGCATAGGCTATAAGCCAAATTATGGGTTAATCCAGATGCTGTTTCCAGAGGGAAGCTTAAAGAGGACCTTTCACCACTCCTGGCATGCCGGTTTTAATAGCTTCATGCATTCCCTATGTAATAACAATTCTAGAACATCTATTCTTATGGCTCTATGTTGTGACATTCCTTTCTTTTTCATACTAGGAGTTATGAGTTAATTGCTAGCAGTCTGCCGTAAGGGTATAAAGGGGTGATAACAAGTTGGCGGGGTGTAACTGCACAGTCTGAAAATGGCAGCACTGATTGGATAGAGTGAGACTGGGCAGGTACACGCCCCCAACTTGTTACCGCCCCTCTGTACCCTTACTGCAGACTGCTAGAAATGTATTCATAACTTCTAGTATGAATAATAAAGGAGGCACAACATAGAGCCATAAGAATAGATGTTCTAGAATTGTTATTACATGGGGAATGCATGTAGCAATTAAAACAGGAATATCAGGATTGGTGAAATGAAAGGTCCTATTTAAAAGGAATGTCTCACCATGACGTTGGACTATTATCTGCAGTAATAAATGACCAGCACCACAGGTAAGGAATCCAGGTTGTTATTTTTTTTTCCTATTTCCCCACTGTCAGCATATAAAGCTGCACTGAAATACATTGTCAGGACTGCTGTACATGGGCACAGGCAGTCCTGACTGTATATTTCAGTGTAGCTTTAATGGGGTTTTCCGAGATTTTTTTATTGATGACCTCTCCGCTGGAAAGGTCATCAGTATCTGATCGGTGGGGGTCTGATACCTCTGCTGATCAGCTGTTTGAGACGGCAAAGGCACTCCTGTGAGTCCTGCGGCCTTTTCTCTGCTTTTCCTAGGACAGCGATGACACTTTCATTGATCACATGGCCAAGGAGCAGCTCAGACCCATTGAAGTGAATAGGACTGAGCTGCAATACCAAGCACAGCTGCTACACAATATACGGTGATGTGCTTAGTAAGCTTTGAGAAGGCAGCGGCGCTCACAGGAGTGGACACCCACCAATCAGATACTGATGACCTATCCAGAGTATAGGTCATCAGTAAAAAAAAAAAACGTTTAAGTGGTGACATCAGTGGAACGGGGGGAGCAGTAGGAAAATAAAAAAAAGGACCTCACAGCCCTGGTTATGGTACCTCTGGCTTCTGGTCACCCTTCCCTACCTATGTTATAGCTTGTATTGCTGTGTTTTTTTTTTTTTGTTTGTTTGTTTGTTTTTTAGACTCTGCATCTCGCAGTTAGGCATTGCAGACATAGGAAGAGCTATGTGAGAAAAGTGCATGATTCAGCCAGAAGTTTTTGGAACTGTACCCTCACCTCAACATTAAGGGCACCTCACCTGATATCAAGCAGGAGACTAACCAGGGTGTGCTCTGGGGGAAACAATTATTGCTCCCAAAATGTAGGTGTGCTCCCTCTTCACTTGATGGTCTTGGGAGTGAAGGAGAAGGATACAGCCACGGTGAGTATAGTGACCAGCACTACCATCCACATCAAAACTACTCCTATTCTCCACTCACACTCCCTCCTCTCACACTCTGGGTTTTTGCACATATGTTTGATCAGACTGAGATCTGGGGAATAAGGCCAAGTCAACACCTTGAACATTTTGTCACATTCCTCAAAGCATTACTGAACACTTTTTGCAGTGTGGCAGGGGCATTATCCTGTTGAAAGAGGTCACTACCATTAGGAACTACTGCTGCTATTAAGCATGTACTTGGTCTGTTCAACGTTTAGGTAGATGGTACATGTCAAAGTGACATCCACATGAATTCCAGGACCCAAGGTTTCCCACAGAACATTGACCAGCACATTGTACTGCCTCCGCTGGCTTGCTTTCTTCTCATAGTGCATATTGAAGCCATCTGTTTCCCAGGTAAGTGACACACCCAAATGATGTAAAAGAAAACGTGATTTACTAGGCCAGACAACCTTCTTTCTTTGCGCCATGGTCTAGTTGTGATGATCATGTGCCCATTGTAGGCACCTTGGATGGATGCAGTCCCATACACAGCAAGCTGCAATAGTCTGTTCTGACATCTTTCTATAATTGCCAGTATTAAAATTTTCTGCAATTTTTGCTGCAGTATCTCTCCTGCTTGAATGGACCAGTTGGGCTAGCCTTTTGCATCATGCCTTATTGTTAGGTACTAAACATTCAAACACCCAGCAACTCTTACCAATTTGGAGAAGCTCGGATCCGTTATCTAGCCTTTCCAATTTGAGATAGGCCTAAAATTTACTGTAAATCGCTGTCCAGACAAATTGGTATAAACCTAGGACAGGAACATTTGTTAGGCCCCTTTCACACGGGTGAGAATTCCGCACGGGTGCAATGCGTGAGGGGAACGCATTGCACCCACACTGAATCCGGACCAATTCACTTCAATGGGACTGTTCAGATGAGCGTTGATTTTCACGCATCACTTGTGCGTTGCGTGAAAATCGCAGCATGTTCTATATTCTGCGTTTTTCACGCAACGCAGGCCCCATGAATCAGGATGCCTGAAAATCGCAAGCAAGTGCGGATGCCGTGCGATTTTCACGCATGGTTGCTAGGAGATGATAACATGGTTATAAGGGAAAATAATAGCATTCTTAATACAGAATGCTTACTAAAATGTGGCTTGAGGGGTTAAAAAAAAAGAAAAATTAACCCACCTCATCCGCTTGTTCGCGCAGCCGGCATCATCTTCTTTCTTCTTGTTTCTGCTGAATGAAGACAAAAGATCCTTCTCAAAGGTCCTTTGGCGGGTCCGCGAGCAAGTGGATGAGGCGAGTTAATTTATTTTTATTTTTTAACCCCTCATGCCACATTTTAGTAAGCATTCTGTATTATGAATGCAATTATTTTCCCTTATAACCATCTTATAAGGGAAAAAAATTAAATCTACAGAACACCTAACCCAAACCCGAACATCAGTGAAGAAGTCCGGGTTCAGGTCTGGGTACCACAATCAGTTTTTTCTCACGCGCGTGCAAAACTGAGCAACGCAATCGCAGTCAAAACTGATCGCAGACGCAACACATCCGGACCTAATCCGGACACGCTTGTCTGCAAGGGGCCTCATAAATAATGGTACTTATGATTCTGTTGATAATTCTGAACATTCATTAAAGGAAATTTCTCTTGCAGGGCAGATAATTTTCCTAACTAGTGAAGATAGTTTCCTCACCTTAATTATTCTTACAATCCCTAATTTTCTGATAGATTGAACTGAATATCAAAAACATCAAGTGGATGAATAACTACCTCTTACAAGCCTAAAAAAAGCATCCTCTGAAATACTCTGTGTCGCCATCTAACTGTCTTATCGGCTGTGGATGGCTGTCACTAAAAGTCAAATAGACTCCTTTACTGGAGACTGATGTAATTGCAAAAAGGTTCAGATGCAACTTGAATCTGCACCATGACAACACTTACATTATATATGTACAGTATATTATATGATGAACCAAATACAAAAAGTGTTCATCTACCTGAATAGCGGAACAATGTTCAGCTGATGCAGAATATTCCACAATGCATGCTCGCACACATATGCATCCCATGATGTCTGGGACCTAATGAATGACATTTTTAATTCCACGTCATCAGGAGATTTCCATCTCATCTTTGTCGTCTGACTAATCTTCTCGACAACCGTGTATTCCTGATAATCAAAATGTGGTGGTGAAGGAATTAGACATGAGGTTTAGAAGAGCTATATCCCCCTCCTCTTTACAATGTCCCTCTTTATGTATTCCAAAGCTCCTCCGGGCTAAGTGACAGCCGCTGACTGATGTTTCCTCATACCCGGCTTCTGCTCTTACACAAACTGCTGTTCTCAGCAATCTTTGGAAGCTATCAGTTAATGTCCCGCTGATGGAACAACGCAAGTACAGCACTGCATATTACTGCTCTTGTGCATCTATCTACCGCCACAGATACTTGTCCTCCAGCAGTGGCCCTGTTGAGAAATGAGAAAGATTCTTTAGGTGGCAAAAGGATTTGAGATATTTCTTGCCACAAATGCCCTCCCCTCCTACATTTAGTGCCAGGACACTTCATCATCTCCTAGTAATAAAAAATAATAAAATGAAATAAAATAAACATCTGTCGAAGTTCTAGGAATACCAATCTTTAGCAAATAGAAAATCTCAAATGATAAAACAAAAATTTAGCCAACCAATTTTTCTTAGTCATCTCTGTTCTTAGAAAGATAGATGACTGAGATTACACCACCTCACATCTAATTTTTTTACATGTTGGAGATATTAATCTGGAGTATTCTCTTATGTATACCTCAGCGTGTCCATAGGCCCCCATCCTACCAGGGTGTGCCAGAAGAGTGTCCTTTTTGCATATGTTGAGCCAGTATGAGTCAACATAAATCTATTTTGCTTTATAGGAAAACATAATCAACTATGGCAGTGCACCCCAGAGTTGGAGGTATCTGCAATTTTTTGTTTTATATTCATTGTATTATGTATTGCTATATATTCACATGTATTCTCATGTTTATACCATTTTTTTCAGTAGATGAGGAATGGTTGGCTGGAAAAGAGCTAATCACCCTGTTCCTCTCTTCTTCGTAGGAGGGTACTGGCCCTACTTCCTGCCCGGGGGAATTTCTGAGTAGATAGTGAAGGGAGAGGAAGCACATGTTAGAGCTCCTAATCCTAGGAACCGTATCCAATTCTCCTGTATGACCAACACTCCAGAGAGAACACGGCTTCCATAAAGTAACAGTGTACTAAGACAGCAGAGTGATCAGTGAAATGACAGCTTTATAGACACTGCTGCAAGTTAAGGGACTGTGGTTTAGACACCCATCACACAAACTAACTCCAGGCCAGACTAACATCAAGCCTGTATCACAACTATATCCACAAGTGCCTGCTTGTGCTATTATGTTGCCATCTAACCAGCCACCATAACTCCTCATCTTGTGTCAGAAACTGTATGTTGCACTTAATACTGCTGGATATACCCCAAGTTATATTTTGCGCTAAGTAAAGCGACACTGTGACACAACATCTCATCAGAGCCACTACCACTCCTATTCTCTGCACCAACTCTTCAGAGGCTCGCTGCAGTACATTTTCCTATGCAGAGGTATACAATAAACAAAACGTTTTTATTTTGGAGTCAATGGAAGACATATCCTACTGTATGTCTATATAGTTGGATACATCTCAGCCTTACATTGAAAATTTGTACGCACCCTACACTTTGCCACTTCCTTTATGATCGGCTCCTGCTCCCTTCCCTCCTGTTTCCCAGGACTGTTGGCAACTATGCAAGATGAAAGCAGTAAAAAATATGAATTGATTACATATTATATATGTATCCATCTAATATTAATAGATCTGCATGGTCCAAAGCCTAGTTATAAATTACCAGGTTGGTGTCGAGGGCGCTTTCTTTTTGAATCGAGTATCAAAACAAGGCTTTATTCCCCAGAGGGTTTTCCCACATCAGGGCCAGAGTTCATACAGCTCAATCATTTGGAAAGTCAAGCTTCAATGATGTCATCATGCCTTTCAGTTAAATGAATAGCCTGTATTATCATGAATATTCATTTGGCCCATATTAATTTGCTAATATAACAGTAGATTCAACACATCTGTATGATTGCAAATTTGCAATCATTAATGATGAATGATGATGTGAGTGTGTAATCCTACACGCCTGATTAATAAGAGGTACATAAGATACCTATGCTCCAAGAAGTATGGTATCAACAGAATAGGCCCGAAATTACCTGTCAGATCAGAAATTAATGATGGTGATAGCAGACGTGCCTCATAACATGCAGAGCTTGCATTTTACTATGTCATTGAGATTGGATGTAAACTGGCGTCAAAGTATACGAGCGGTGACACACATGTAAGGGATTATGAAGAAATACGGAAGCATTGCCTGATAATGAAGGGATGGTTACTTATAGTAGGGTATTTGTAAGCATATATGCAGCTATGATAAATTATTTATGTGAGAGTCCATGGAACAGAATGCATAATGTGTACGGCAGTATATTCTGGTGAGGTTATACGAAGCACCTTCCCATGGGAGGAGGAATGTTTAGAAGTTCATTCTGTGATGGGCTACAAGGTGCAGCAAGTTCAACCTTTTACCAATATCTAAGGCTACCATTCCAGTTTTAAAATCTTAAAACCGGAGCAAACGCTTCAGTTTGATTTAATACATCCAGATACATCCGTTCTGTTCAGATGCGTTTGTATTAAATCAAAACTGAACAAAACGGTATCTGAAGAAAACAAACGGATTCGGCACTATTGACTTACATTGTTTTTAGTGTCGGATCCAGTTTGATCAGTTTTGCAGAACGGACACAAAACCGCAGCTTGCAGCAGTTTTATGTCAAGTCAAAAAACTGAACAAACCGTAATGGAATGCATCCTGATCTGGTTTGTTCTGTTTTGTCCTCATCGACAATGAATGGGGACAAAACAGAAGCATTTTGCCCCAGTTTTGAGATCCTCTGCCGAATGCATATGTGAAAGTAGCCTTAGCTCTTCTAAATTCTTCAAAGGATTTGGAAGGAGAGCATAACGTTCCTGGCTCAGACAGAGGACATTACAGGTTTGTGTGTTCCATTTCAAGCTTCTCAATTCCAGGTGGTTCCTCTCACAGAATTATGATCTGTTAATCACAAGGTCAATGTCACGTACCAGTGACCAGACCAGACCACTGTGTCACGTGACAAGGGTTGCCCAAGCCCTTCAGGCCAATTCACCTCACGCAACCACACGCTGTTACGCCCTGCTGTAACTCTAGCATAAATCGCCACCTGAAGCCTGCAAGCACACCCACGCAATAACATAAAAATGTTGCTGCCACCACCCGCCAGTTATAAGGTCGACAGGACACCCCTGAGTGTTCCACTCGCAAGCAGACACCCACACACGGTAGTAGGCCTCAATCAGACTGCACACACACTCTTCATGGAGCTAACAGGTTCTTAAGGTTACAAGACAAACCATCAAACTTTTAGGTTTAATGTATAAAAAATAGACAGTACTTGGTTACAAATGATTAACAGGAGACATACATAAATGGCAAACAATTGTAAAATAAAAAGGAGAAAACAAAGAAAGTTCTAATACTTAACATTTGTGTGGTAAAAGTCCTTTCCTCCCAGGAGATTTGGGCAGAGTAATGGGGCACAAACCAATTCGATTGGATCTCCCACTTTGTGACACCAAATATCCTAGGAATTCCATTTTTATGTCTTTCCTCCAGGGGCAGGCCTGAGGGGGATTCTCCCTCACACCTCTGACTCAGCTCCTCTGGGCCAAGCTTCATTACACATGCAGCCTGCACCCTGGCCATCTAGGGAACAGGTATGAAAATATCCAAAAGATATTTTCCCAGTTGCCCTGGTGAAGATACAGGCCTCAGCCCTTCTTCATAATTCATATCTCACCGTTCTGAGTCCTAGCATATCAAACGTGACACGTCCAGGACGCTCGGAAGGTGAGATCCTTCTTTTATGAAGATGAAGGCAAGTTGATATGCCATGTCTGGTGTCCATGCGATGCCCCCATCATATCAGAGGTGATGAGCTCAATTTTGGGGACATCTTCTCCCTCCTGAACAAGTTATGAAGGATTACAAATTATTGTTCATTCTCTGGTTAGGAATCCCCCTGCTGACAAAAGGGTGCCGGAGAGTCTGCAGCCCCTTGTCCTGAAGTGTGACCAGCAAACGGCCCATCCTCGTTAGCATCTCTGTGCTAACTATCACCCGGGGGGCAGTTTGCTGTTACCCAAGTCCAAGGCAGACAGCTCGGCTCTCTATGCAGCCTTTAACTAATTTATAAATGGCTCCTGGCCTGTCAACACAAACACATAAATACACACTGTACGTATATATGTGAATCACACCAGAACACGTTACACCATGACCACAACACATAACCATAAAACATATATTATCACAGCAAACATTATAATAACTAGGAATAAGGCGGTCCTTTTTCCTTACAGTCAATCTTTGTGGTAGAGTTTAAAGGGAGCCTGTCACAAAAAAATACAATGCAAGCTACAGACATCATTATATAGAGCAGGAAGAGCTGAGCAGTTTGGTATATAGAAACACAATTAGACTGGCTCACAGTATTTTTGCATTTATTACACTTAATAAAAATCACAATTATTTACTGTTGTAATTGTAAAATAATAAAATTAATAAAATTAATTGCCCACTAAATATAAAACATATCCTAGTAGTATATCAGAATAGCATAAATATATGGGTATCTTGGATGCGGAGCTCACGCATATACCCAACTAACAGGAGTACTCCAAAGGGATAATAGGACCACTTGATTATGCTGTGTGGTGTCGGTCAATAGCGCATTGAATCCATACTTTGACAATGTTCAGATAGTTATAAAATGACTTGCCAAATGTTCAACATACCAATCGGTAAGAAGATATCCACCCTGCGGTCCACGGAATGTTCTTATAATATCCGGGGGGTACTTTGTACCGGTATCTGCTGACTACCTCCTGCCACGAGGTAGTATCACTGCTTCTCCTTCTCGGCGTCTCACGTGACCTGACCTGTAGATGGTTCACTTGGTCGGTGATGACATCCACCTGCGCCAGCGGAGTAGCGGGAGTTCGTGTAGCAGAGCTATACCGGTACGGGGTTCGACTCCCCTTCACAGGAACTGTTTAGATGGTAGTTGAATCAGTCCTCTTTAAAGATTAAGTCGCTGCCGTTGCCGCATGGATTTTTCTTGGGTGGTTCTAGATAATAAATAGCACGGATCCTTTTTTTGTGCTTAGACAGAAATAGCGCACCACTGGCTGGGTCCTGTTCACACTGATTTATCCTAGACGCGTTTCAGAACCGTAGTTCCTTCCTCAGTAGGCAAATGTGAAATGCTACCTGTGTACTGGCTGGACATGTCTTTATATCCCCTTTTTGGGTTTAATGAAATATCTGGTCTGGATTCTTAATTAGTTGGCTGCAGGGAATTTATCACTTGCAGCCTGATTTTGTCATGGATCCAGACAGAGGGTTTTTGACACACATGTGTCAAGCTTTGTGGGCAACATATATATACTATATAGTACCAAATATAAAAAGAACTATAGACATTATTTTTACATAAAAACCTTCTATATAGAAAAGGACAGTAAAAGGGACAATAAAATAAAATAGAATAGAATACAATTATCATAAAAATAAAAATAAAAATAAACTAAAGATAAAAAAAAAAAAAAAAAAAAAAAAAAAATAGAAATAAAAATACAAATAGACATATGAGATAAAAAAAAAAATAAAAATTGAAAATAAAAATAAAAATAAAAATAAGACATGGATAAGCAATGATGGTATGGTATTGACAACTTTATAGCTGAATCCTGAGTTTGAAGGTCCTGGACTGATCTACGTTGGAGGGAGAGGGGGGGAGGAACGCAGGGAAAGTCGGCGTGTCGCCAACAACCCAACACCGACTAACCATGTGGTCCTACCACCCTCTCCTATAGGAAACCAAAAATTTCGATCTCTGAATTCAGTCCCTGTGGCATCAGGGACCCAAACTCAAAGATCTTCTTTGATTCTTGTCTGGACATTTTTGCCAAGAAGTCCCCTCCTCTCCAGTCTAATTTAACTGACTGGATGGCACAGTATCTCAATTTACTAGGATCTCCTGCATGATGTAATTTGAAATGTTTTGACAGGGGGTGTGTTTCTGATTGTTTTTTAATGTTATTAATATGTTCTGCGATCCTAGTTTTGAACACTCTTTTGGTCCGTCCTATATACTGTTTCGGGCATGGGCATTGTATAACATAAATAACTGCCTTACTATTGCACGATAGAATTTCTTTAATCTCCCACTTGAAATCATTAGATGTTGAAGATATAGTTCTCAGATTTCTCTCAAAGTGGGTCTGTTTGCAATTATGGCAGCAACCACACCTGAAAAACCCTTTTAAATTGGACCATGGAGTTATCATTGGTTCTATGCTCTTTTTTCTTATCGTGGGGGCTACTTGCAGCCCTAAATTGGGAGCCCGGGTATAAACAATTGGAGGAAGAGCCGGGAGTATAGAGCCCAAGATTTTATCGTTTTTTAGATGGTGCCAATGTTTATGTATGATGTTGTTCACCATCCAATAGTCTTTATTGAATGGGAGAATCATTTTTGCAGTTTGTTCTTTATCTCTAATCCTTTTAGACATTACCTCAGATTTAAAAAAGGTAGTTGAAATGGTATGTTGAACATTTGGCAAGTCATTTTATAACTATCTGAACATTGTCAAAGTATGGATTCAATGCGCTATTGACCGACACCACACAGCATAATCAAGTGGTCCTATTATCCCTTTGGAGTACTCCTGTTAGTTGGGTATATGCGTGAGCTCCGCATCCAAGATACCCATATATTTATGCTATTCTGATATACTACTAGGATATGTTTTATATTTAGTGGGCAATTAATTTTATTAATTTTATTATTTTACAATTACAACAGTAAATAATTGTGATTTTTATTAAGTGTAATAAATGCAAAAATACTGTGAGCCAGTCTAATTGTGTTTCAGTATTTTTTGGTTTTCAGCTGGTATCTGAAAGACTGGGCTCCAGTAGGTTGCTGGTGAGCTCCTCTGAATTGTCTATTGTTATTTTTCTTCAGTTTGGTATATAGTTTTATAGTAAAAGATTCAGTAAAATGTGTAATTTATTCATTTATATTCCTGCTCTTTCTGGGCTTTGAAGTCCAGGAGGCGGTCCTATCAGTGATTGACAGCTATCTCTGTATGCACAGTCATAGAGGGAAGGCTGTCAATCACTGATAGGACCGCCTCCTTGACTTCAAAGCCCAGAATAAGCAGGAATTTAAATGAATAAAGTTATACTGAATCTTTTCCCATTAAACTATATATCAGTCTGTTAAGCTCCTCCTGCTATATAACATGTTGTCAGCAACTCAAACATCATGTTCAACATGACAGGTTCTCTTTAACCCTCCAAAGGTAACCCGCAGGTGCTTTATTTTGTCAGACGAATTTAAATCATGTTTATAATCGTAATTTATATAGCAGTCACATGATGTACATGGTGGAGAACAACTGTTTCTATTGGTTCTTGCCTCAAACGGAATTTATAATCTGAATTTACTACCATACACAACACAAACACCAAAGATGTACAATTTCACACAATTTTTTTTTTATTCAAAGTATAATTTGAATGTATGAGGAAACCACAGAACACAGTATGAAACTCAAGTCACCAAAAAGTGTCTATATGTACTGCATGCAGATGGCACCTACCTTCTTCCATATAGTGTACTGTTATGCAATGTACACATTGTTATTCTATGCTGTGTAACCATTGGGTGGGCCAAAAGTAGTCATACAATATTATTCGGTTCACATTTAGTCTATTAGTTGCTGAAATGTCCTCAATCAACGTTGCAACATTCCTGGAAACCTGTTCCTGAATGTCATAAACGTACCTGTTTGAGCTCCAGCCTCGGCACAGCTGTGCCAGGAGAGATGCGCTGCTGAGCCAAGCCCCCTGGTGACGTGACAGCATTCTTAGCAACAGGATGCAATGCTCTGTTTCTCCCTGTGCGGATGTGTGCTGGGGGAGATTAGCAGGGGGTTGATTGGTCATCTGCTCTATTCCTGTGTGCTAGTGTTTCTGGCTAATGGAGCGTCTATCAGGTGCTGATCCCGGGACTTGGTGCTCTATTTAAACCTCTTCTTGGCCATATACCAGTGCCAGTGAGTCTTGTTTGTGCTCACTAGCTAGGTTCCTGGTTCTTGCTCCTGTGCTGATTTCGATTGCTTGTGTTTTTTTACCTTGGCTCGTCCTTTGATAACTTTCTGTCTCTCGTGATTTGTACTGTGCATCCCGTCTCTTTCTGACCCCGGCTCGTCTTTTGACCACTTTCTGTCTCTTGTTTTTATACTGTCTTGTTCTCCAGGTTCTGACCCATTTCATGAAGATTGTCTTGTGCTTGTACTGCAGCAGTCCTGCACATCACCTGCAATCTTGTCCTACTAGGCTGAAGCCGGAAAACTTCAGTGTCTGATGATCGGGGAGATCCCTCAGATGCACAGGTAGTTCCCGAAATGTCTCATAGGGTTCTTTTGCCTGTTAATTTATCTTCACTAGGAAGGTCTGTTTCTGGTTTAGCTTTTGTAGATTCAGGGGCTGCAACAAATTTTGTTAATTTTAATTCTATGTCTGCCTTGGGTCTTGTGATTTATAGACATTCCAGTGCCTGAGTGTTTATTGAGTATAAAACCATTGGTTTGGTTATGAAGATTGGGTATATTTATTCCGAAAAATATTCATTATATGTCATCAAAATCTTGTCTGCTGATGTCATTTTAGGATTACCCTGGTTGAGTGCACATAGTCCAGTTTTTTAAGTTCTGGGGAATTAACAAAATGGGGTCCTCACTGTTCTAATCATTGCTTATCTATCTAGCTCTCAGGTCTGGAACTAGAGGAAGGACCATTAGCTGAGTTCATCAAGGACTTTCAGGATGTGTTCTCCAAAGAGGCCTCAGAAGTTTTAACCTCTTATCACAACTATGATTGCGACATTGAACTTGTCCCTGGTGTGAAACTTCCCAAAGGCCAAATTTTCCATTTTTCTGGGCCTGAAAGTCAGGCAATAAAAGATTATATTCAGGATAGTCTGGAAAAATTGCATATTCCACCATCTGTATCTCCCTGGATCCTTTTCGTGAGTAAAAAGACTGTGGATTGCACCCCTGTATTGATTATAGGGAACCTGATAAAATCACGGTCCAAAACCAGTAACCCTTTTTCTCATTCCGGATCTATCCAATGAAATTGTTGGGGCTCAGTGGTTCACTAAAATTGACCTTAGAGGAGCCTACAATTTGATCAGAATACGGGAAGGGGGTGAATGGAAAACCGTGTTCAATACCCCTGTGTTCAATACCTTGTGATGCCCTTTGGGCTATGTAATGCCCTAGCTGTGTTCCAAAACCTCGTAAATTATATTTTCCTAGAGTTCTTGGGTCAGTTTCTTATTGTATATCTGGCCAATATTCAGTTTTTTTCCTCTGGACTGGTCGTCTCATGTTTTGAGGGACCATAAAGTGTTTGCAAAGTTAAGTAAATGTGAGTTTGGTTAAGAGGAGTTTCCTTCCTGGGTTATATCCTGTCACTTCAAAGTTTCTGTATGGATTTCTTATGTACAGCTCCATAGAATGAATGGCGCTTCAATAAAAAAATAAAAATAAATTAGAGATGGCCTTGTGTTTCGCCTAGCGGTCGTTTTGCGGCAAACTTTGCTCTTTTGCGATTCGCAGAACATGCGAACATATGGCAATGTTCGCTTATGCCAAATTCTTTTGCATTGCGCTGAACTTTGACCCATGACACATCCATCAGGTGGGACAGGACAGCCAATTGAGACGTTTCAGCACATGGACACACCCCCACCCTATAACAGAACCTGATCTGGCAGCCATTTTACATTCTGTGTTTTGCCAGTGTAGGGAGTGGTTGCTTTGTGGAGCAGGGACAGACTGTTAGGAACACCAAATGCTAGCTAATAGGGCCACAAAAGTCCTTTTAAGGACTGGTATAGGTGTACTATCGATAGGTGTGATATACTGAAAGGTGTGATATAGCTATAATATACTTTATAACATAGAAAGCATATTATAGTGCATTTGTATTGTGCAGCAGTTGTGTGCGGTTCTGCTGTGATACCGCAGCTATATAGAGGGACAAATGCTATTAGAATAACTAATTGTAACTGGTGTGATATACCTGTTGCCCCCCAAAAAACTGATTGAGGGGTGTGATATACCTTTAATATACTTTCTAACATAGAAAGTATATGGTGCATTTGTATTGTGCAGCAGTTGTGTGCAGTTCTGCTGCGATACCACAGGTATATAGAGGGACAAGTGCTATTGGAACAACAATTTGAAACTGGCATGATATACCTGTTGCCCCAAAAAAAAACTGATTAAGGGGTGCAATATGCCTGCTTCCACAAAATACTGATTAAGGAGTTTGATATACCTGCTTCCACAAAATACTCATTGAGGGGTGCGATATACCTGTTATAACCAAATATTGATTGAGGCCTGCGATATACCTTCTTCCACAAAATACTGATTGAGGAGTGCAATATACCTGCTTCCACTAAATATTGATTAAGGGGTTCTATATACCTGTTTCCACAAAATACAGATCGAGGGGTGCGATATGCCTGCTTCCACAAAATACTGACTAAGGGGTATTTATATACCTTTTTCCACAAAATACTGATTGAGGGGTGCGATATACCTGCTTTCACCAAATATTGATTAAGGGGCTCTATACACCTGTTTCAACAAAATACTGATAGAGGGGTGCGATATACCTGGTTCCACAAAATACTGATTAAGGGGTTTGATATACCTGCTTCCACCAAATATTGATTGAGGCCTGCGATACACCTGCTTCCACAAAATACTGATTAAGGGGAACAATATACCTGCATCCACTAAATATTGATTGAGGCCTGTGATACACCTGCTTCCACAAAATACTGATTAAGGGGTTTGATATACCAGCTATCACCAAATACAGATTGAGGGTTGCAATATACCTGCTTCCACCAAATACTGATTAAGGGGTTTGATAAACCTGCTTCCACAAAATACAGATTGAGAGGTGCGATATACCTGCTTCCACCAAATATTGATTAAGGAGTTTTTATATACCTGTTTCCACAAAATACTGATTGAGGCGTGCGATACACCTGCTTCCACCAAATATTGATTAAGGGCCTGCGATACACCTGCTCCCACAAAATACTGATTAAAAGGTTTGATATATCTGCTTCCACAAAATACTGATTGAGGGTTGCGATATACCTGCTTCCACCAAATACTGATTAAGGGGTTTGATAAACCTGCTTCCACAAAATACAGATTGAGAGGTGCGATATACCTGCTTCCACCAAATATTGATTAAGGGGTTCTATACACTTGCTTCCACAAAATACTGATTGAGGGGTGCGATATACCTAGTTCCACAAAATACTGATTAAGGGGTTTGATATACCGTCTTCCACCAAATATTGATTGAGGCCTGCAATACACCTGCGTCCACAAAATACTGATTAAGGGGTTTGATATACCTGCTTCCACCAAATGCTGATTGAGGCCTGCGATATACCTGCTTCCACAAAATACTAATTAAGGGGTTTAATATACCTACTTCCACCAAATACTGATTAAGGGGTGCGATATACCTGCTTCCACCAAATATTGATTTAGGGGTTCTATATACCTGCTTCCACCAAATATTGATTTAGGGGTTCTATATACCTGCTTCCACAAAATACAGCTCGAGGGGTGCGATATGCCTGTTTTCACAAAATACTGATTAAGGAGTTTTTATATACCTGCTTCCACTAAATACTGATTGAGGGGTGCGATATATCTGCTTCCACCAAATATTGATTAAGGGGTTCTATATACCTGTTTCCACAAAATACTGATTGAGGGGTACTATACCTGCTTTCACCAAATACTGATTAAGGGGCCTGACATAACGGCTTCCACCAAATATTGATTGAGGCCTGCAATACAACTGCTTCCACAAAATACTGATTAAGGGGTTTGATATACCAGTTTCAATCAAATACGGATTTAAGGCCTGCAATACACTTGCTTCCACAAAATACTGATTGAGGGGATGGATATACATGCTTCCACCAAATATTGATTGAGGCCTGTGATACACCTGCTTCCGAAGAAAAACTGATTAAGGGGTTTGATATACCTGCTTCAACAAAATACTGATTGAGGGTTGCGATATACCTGCTTCCACCAAATATTGATTAATGGGTTCTATTTACCTGCTTCCACAAAATACTGATTGAGGGGTGCGATATACTTGCTTTCACCAAATATTGATGAAGGGGTTCTATATACCTGCTTCCACAAAATACTGATTGAGGGGTGCGATATACCTGCTTCCACCAAATATTGATTAAGGAGTTTGATATAGCTGCTTCCACCAAATACTGATTGAGGGCTGTGATATAACTGCTTCCACAAAATACTGATTAAGGGGTTTGATATACCTGCTTCCACAAAATACTGATTGAGTCCTGCGATATACCTGCTTCCACAAAATACTAAGTAAGGTGTTTGATATACCTGCCTCCACCAAATACTGATTAAGGGGTTTGATATACCTGCGTTCACCAAATACTGATTAAGGGGTCTGATATACCTGCGTTCACCAAATACTGATTAAGGGGTTTGATATACCTGCTTACACAAAATACTGATTAAGGGGTTTGATACACCTGCTTCCACAAAATACTGATTAATGGGATTGATATACCTGTTTCCACCAAATATTGATTGAGGCCAGCGATACACCTGCTTTCCTAAAATACTGATTAAGGGGTTTGATATACCTGCTTCCACCAAATACTGAAGGTGAAGCGTCGGTGGAGGAGGTAGCCAACACTGGTTTTTGTTTTTTATTTTAATTTATTATTTTATATTTTTGGTTCAAATTTGGGTAGACCCCAAAACACTGGGAAATATAAAAAATAAAACAAAGAGAAAGTGCGCTGGAATACAATAATGGCTGGGTGAGGCCGGTATACATGTCTATTCAGCACAAGGTACGGACAAGTCCCGTGGGATCCCTGCCTGGTTCATTTTTATGAACGTGAGCTTGTCCACATTGGCTGTGGACAGGCGGCTGCGCTTCTCTTTGATAACCCCCTCCTGCCATGTTAAACAAACGTTCAGACAATACACTGGCTGCAGGGCAGGCCAGCACCTCCAAGGCATAAAGGGAAAGCCCAGGACAGGTGCACCACGGGGAGGCGAACCAGCTGTACACCCCATACTGTACCGTCACTTCACTAGACAGGCACATCTCTGCTCAGCTGGCCAATATCCGATTGCTCAGACCCCACACATATACAATTGCAATACAATCCGATCTTATAACGGTAACATTAAATCTAATATTTCCCCTTCAAATAGTTAAATTGTTTTGCCTGTGTTGTTGAGGACATTATTTTCAATACTTGTATTTAAAAAATGTGGGATTATATGCCTGCATCTTTATCCTGCAGCGCATGTTGGTGGCCCAGGTACAATACTTACATTACTTTTGTATCTCTTGCCTACACTCTGTAATGTATATATACAGTTATGCAAATAAGTATTTAATCCCTTTACAAATGATTACTTAGTACCTGGTGTGACACGTAGCAAATCAGCCATTTACATCACACATCTCTACCTCGCTGTGAGGGTATATATACAGTACAGACCAAAAGTTTGGACACATCTTCTCATTCAAAGAGTTTTCTTTATTTTCATGACTATGAAAATTGTAGATTCACACTGAAGGCATCAAAACTATGAATTAACACATGTGGAATTATATACATAACAAAAAAGTGTGAAACAACTGAAAATATGTCATATTCTAGGTTCTTCGAAGTAGCCACCTTTTGCTTTGATTACTGCTTTGCACACTCTTGGCATTCTCTTGATGAGCTTCAAGAGGTAGTCACCTGAAATGGTTTTCACTTCACATGTGTGCCCTGTCAGGTTTAATAAGTGGAATTTCTTGCCTTATAAATGGGATTGGGACCATTAGTTGCGTTGTGGAGAAGTCAGGTGGATACACAGCTGATAGTCCTACTGAATAGACTGTTAGAATTTGTATTATGGCAATAAAAAAGCAGCTAAGTAAAGAAAAACGAGTGGCCATCACTACTTTAAGAAATGAAGGTCAGTCAGTCCGAAAAATTGGGAAAATTTTGAAAGTGTCCCCAAGTGCAGTCACAAAAACCATCAAGCACTACAAAGAAACTGGCTCACATGCGGACCGCCCCAGGAAAGGAAGACCAAGAGTCACCTCTGCTGCGGAGGATAAGTTCATCCGAGTCATCAGCCTCAGAAATCGCAGGTTAACAGCAGCTCAGATTAGAGACCAGGTCAATGCCACACAGAGTTCTAGCAGCAGACACATCTCTAGAACAACTGTTAAGAGGAGACTGTGTGAATCAAGCCTTCATGGTAGAATATCTGCTAGGAAACCACTGCTAAGGACAGGCAAAAAGCAGAAGAGACTTGTTTGGGCTAAAGAACACAAGGAATGGACATTAGACCAGTGGAAATCTGTGCTTTGGTCTGATGAGTCCAAATTTGAGATCTTTGGTTCCAACCACCATGTCTTTGTGCGATGCAGAATAGGTGAACGGATGGACTCTACATGCCTGGTTCCAACCGTGAAGCATGGAGGAGGAGGTGATGGTGTGGGGGTGCTTTGCTGGTGACACTGTTGGGGATTTATTCAAAATTGAAGGCACACTGAACCAGCATGGCTACCACAGCATCTTGCAGCGGCATGCTATTCCATCCGGTTTGCGTTTAGTTGGGCCATCATTTATTTTTCAACAGGACAATGACCCCAAACACACCTCCAGGCTGTGTAAGGGCTATTTGACCATGAAGGAGAGTGATGGGGTGCTGCGCCAGATGATGTGGCTTCCACATTCACCGGACCTGAACCCAATCGAGATGGTTTGGGGTGAGCTGGACCGCAGAGTGGAGGCAAAAGGGCCAACAAGTGCTAAGCATCTCTGGGAACTCCTTCAAGATTGTTGGAAGGCCATTTCAGGTGACTACCTCTTGAAGCTCATCAAGAGAATGCCAAGAGTGTGCAAAGCAGTAATCAAAGCAAAAGGTGGCTACTTTGAAGAACCTAGAATATGACATATTTTCAGTTGTTTCACACTTTTTTGTTATGTATATAATTCCACATGTGTTAACTCATAGTTTTGATGGCTTCAGTGTGAATCTACAATTTTCATGGTCATGAAAATAAAGAAAAAAATAAGGTGTGTCCAAACTTTTGGTCTGTACTGTATATATATATATATATATTTATGCACAAAACGAGGTAGACATGTATGGTGTAACCGGCTGATTTTGTACGTTTCACATACATATAAATATATATATACGTGTGTGTATATACGTAAACTGCAATCATCATTGTGTATTCCAGTAAAAGCCCCATCCATCATTACATTAGATACATCTCCCACTTAATTTGCATTTATTATGAGTTCTGAGTTGTTTGTCAAAATTATGAATATTGTGTGATTACAGGGGTTCCCGTTCCCTCAGTCGGCCACAGGCATTCCACTGAGGATTTGGAGGTGGTGGAGGTCTCCATAGAGGAGGAGGAGGGAGAGCAGCCGGGACCCTCCCAGAATGTGGATGCCCCTCCCCCACCTGATGTTGGCGAAGTGGTGGAGGTGGCGGCGGAAGAGGTCAGACCCTCCCATCAGCCGGAATTTCCCCCCCCCCTGCTGATGTTGAGAAGAATGTCACCAGCCCCATCCAGGAGGGTAAATATGTGCACACAGCAATATAATTCTGTATACATAACATATTCAGAAACATTAACCCTTTCTACCCCAGGCCAGTTTTCAACTTCCTGCTCAGGCCATCTTTTGCAAATCTGACATGTGTCACTTTATGTGGTAATAACTTTAAAAAGCTTCTACTTATCCAGGCCATTGTGAGATTTTGTTGTCACATATTGTACTTCATGACAGTGGTAAAATTGATTTTAAAAAATGTTTTATTCATAAAAAAAATACCTAATTTACCATAAATTGGGAAAAATGAGCAAATTTCCAATGTTCAGTTTCTTTTCTTTTATAATAGATAGTAATACCTACAAAAATAGTTATTCCTTTACATTCTCCATATGCCTACTCCATGTTTAGATCTTTTTGAAATTTAAAAAAAATTTTTTAAGGAAGTTAAAAGGCTTAGAAGTTTAGAATTAAATCTTAAAATGTTTAGGAACTGTTCCAAACCACAATTTTTTCAGGACCAGTTCAGTTATAAAGTCACTTTCTGGGGCTTACATTGTGGAAACCACCCATAAATCACCCCATTTTAGAAACTACACCCCTGAAGCTACATACTTTGTTAACCCTTTACGTGGCCCATGAAAATGAAATGAAAATGGGAATGAAATCTCACAAAAATCACTTATTTTAGCATATTTAAAATTTTCATTGATTTTTCGGAAACACATCAAGGGTTAACAGCCAAATAAAACTCAAAATCTATAACCCTGAATCTGGAGTTTACAAAAACACCCCATGTGTTCTCAAAAGGCTTCAGAGTGAAAGGAGCACCATATGGGGTTAGGAGAGAGGATTTAGCTTGAATGGTAATTGGGAGCTATGTTGCATGTGAAGACACCCTGAGGTGGCCCTACAGTGGCAACCCCCAAAAAGTGACTCCATTCAAGACACTACACCCCTCAAGGAATATACTGAGCACTTTGACCCAGCAGGCATTTCACAGAATAAGGAAATGCTTGGCTGTGAAAAAAACAAATTTAGATTTTTTTTGCATAAAAAGTTGCTTTACACCCACATTTTTCACTTTCACAAAGAGTTACCGGACAAAATGCAGCTCACATTTAGTTCTACATTTCCCCCCGGATACGCCAACACTCCATATGTACTCAAAAAGTGATATATGGGCACATGGCAGGGCTCTAGAGTAAAACTGACAAATATAAATTTTGATGAAAGGCCTGAATTGGCAGACATATATTTTAGGTGCCATGTGGAATTAAATAAATTCCTGAGGTCCCCAGAAATGAAAAACCCCAATAAGTGACCCCATTTCGTAAAGAGCACATTTTAAGGGGTGGAAAGGGCACTTTTGACCTAACAGTTGTCTCACATGAAAAATTATGTATTGGTTGTTGGAAAGTGGATATGCAAGCGAGGTGGACAAAATCAGAGATATAAAGTGGAAATATTACAGGGAGCATAAAGGATGAAATTTTATTTATTCACCATGAATGAGTGGTAGATTTTAAAACACTACTTCATGCACAGGCCAGGTTTTTCATGGCAGGTTTCACAGTGGTAAATGGTGTCTTTCCTAATACCCCTTTTTGAACACACTGCATCTTTTTTGGGAAATGAAGGACTTCAGCTGGGAATGATCTGGAACAGCTGCAAAAGAAAAAAAAATCTGTGCAGCAATTCCGGATGTTCTTTTTCTTTCTTCTTCTTTTCTCTTTTCAGCATGAAGGGGGTTAAATTGCAGTGGTGTGCACGTTCCAGCAAGTTCCTCACCTCGGAGTAAACATATGATGACTTTTCCATCGTCAGTCATCGCCACATGACACCCACTTCCCCCCACCCCCCGGCCAATAGCAGCGATCAGAGTTGCAAGGGGCCAGAAAAACCTCCTGCAGCCCTTAGTTAACATGGCTGCCTGCCCAGAAAAGCAGCCTTTGCACCCCGGTTCCCGAACAATTATGCCTGGTGGCCGGGTGTTGCACCGTAATAGTACAGCGCTGGGTGGCAAGTCACGTCCTGCTGCGCTGTACTATTACGGCGCTGGTCAGGAAAGGGTTAAAACGCCCAACAATGAGGGGACAACACAAAGTACAGTAATAGAAAACAACAACACTGGACACTAACTCTGTAATCTACATAAAAACCCTTAACTAACCAAATAAATACCATTATACTCTACTTAGCTTTACTAACTAACCAACTATATAATTAGCATAAATATCATTAACTAACTAATTGAGATGTAAATCGTCAGTGCTTAAACAAATACTACACACAATGCACTAATTGACTCTTAATCTGAATTGCAAGTAATTTTCTTTTTTTTTTTCCTAACAAAACAGTAAATTTAAAACACTCCTGAACAAGATGCAGCAGGAGAAGAAAAAAAACATGCAGGAGATCGAGGAGCAGCAGCTGGCAAAGAAAGTGAAGGAGATCCATGAGCAGCAGCAGAAGCCTGCACTGAAGGTGCAGCAGTTTGATGCACTGAAACTAAATCAGATGAAGGGGTTGTGTGACCTGGATGAGCTACTTAAAAAGTTGCTTTTGAATAAATAGTTTTTGCAGTTAAAACGTGTGCGTACTTTTTTAATACTGTTATGTTTTCATGTTATTTTAAATGATAAGGTTGCAGTAAGGCCCCTTTAGTTCATGGCAAACTTACCAGGATCAGGACAGACAGCAGCGGCAACGGGTAATGGTAATGGTGGAGTGTAAGACCTACACATAACTCAGCAGGGTCAGGACAAACAGCAGCAGCAGGTACATGGTAACGGTGGAGTATAAGGCCACACATAACTCAGCAGGATCAGGACAGACAGCAGCAGGTTCTTTGCAGCAGGAATGTGTTCCCAGGATTGGGCCCCCACCAGACGGGGCAACACCAAAAATAAACTTAGACACCTCTGAGAGCAGCAGGTTCTTCGTCTAAAGCAGGAATGTGATCCCAGAAATGGGCCCCCACCAGACCGGGGCAACACCACAAATAAACTTAGACACCTCTGACAGCAGCAGGTTCTTCATCTAGAGCAGGTATGTGCTGCCATGCATACAAAATGCAATATTTTCCGTAGATTTTTTTTTTTCAAAGGTATTTTAACTTTGTAAAACCCACAATAAATTAGTACAGATTTAACGCCACCAGCACCGGTCTGCTCTCAGTTTCCATATCAGGCACATTTATTGGAGCAGAACACTGCTGTAACGCAGCCTGCCGTGCCGTGTACTGATTCCTCCAAGCCAGAGGGCAGCAGGACTGGTGGGGTTTAGCAGTGGCTCTCTCATCCTCATTTTGCCTGTGGTTTTCGGGGATCCCTGGTGTTGTCTGTGGCTGTGGGGAGAAGACCGAGGACGACATTCTCCTGGGCGATGAGCAGGAGCCAGGGCACTCCACCGCTTCCAATTTAGTGAAAATGGGGGCCTTCATGCTCCAGTGTTTGACAAGGGACCCCCGTATAAAAAGCATAAAGAGCCTGTACCAGTACTGAGTGGCAACATACTTAGACCCGAGGTACAAACACAAAATAGCGGACATGTTACCAGCATCACAGAGGCCTTTCTTCGAGAAATGTTGCATTTTGCTGTTGCGGGCGCTGGCAAAGGAATTTCCACCCACAGCGAAACAGGTACCAATCCTACCGTGAGTACCAATCCTACCGCGCCTGGAAGAAGAGGGCGGTTTGAAGATCACTTCAGATATGAGATCATTCTTGCAGCCAACCCATCGACAGCCGCCCTCCAGATCATGCCTCAGGGAACACCTAGACCGACAGGTGTCCGACTACATCGGGTTAACGGCTCTGAGAAGCGAGGAACCCCTGGACTACTGGATGTGAAGGCTTGACCTGTGACCAGAGCTGGCACAATTTGACTTGGAACTCTTGGCTTGCCCCTCGTCGAGTGTCCTGTCCAAAAGGATGTTTAGCGCAGCAGGGGAGATCATGACCGCACTCGCCTAGCTCACGACAGTGTGGACTACCTCTCATTTCTAAAAATAAATGAGGCATGGATCTCGAAGGAATTCAACACCTGTGACGACCACGTGTAATTGAATTTCCTCATGCCAGCCCACACATATCCACCATCACCCAGAACAAAGAATGGTCCTTGTCTTATGTATATACAGTGGCATAAAAGGCCTTTTCTGTCAGATGAATGCCTAATTTTTGAGGCCTCTACTCCTGTGGCCTACAGAATTTTTTTTAGCCAGTGACCACCTAATGTACCTCCAGACACATAACCACTAATTTTTTTCTGTCAGATGAATGCCTAATCTTTGGAGCCTGTACTGGCCTACAGTAAATTGTTCAGCCAGTGACTGCTTATTGTACCTCCTGCCACATCATCACAAATTCCTTTCTGTCAGGTGAATGCCTAATTTTTGGGGCCTGTACTGGCCTACAGTAACATTTTTAGCCAGTCACCGCCTTTTGTACCTCCAGCCATATCATCACAAGTTCTTTTCTGTCACGTGAATGCCTAATTTTTGGGGCCTGTACTCCACTGGCCTACAGTAAAATTGTTATTGAGTGACTGCCTAATGTACCTCCAGCCACATAATCACTTGTTCTTTTCTGTTAGGTGAATGCCTAATTTTTGGGGCCTGTACTCCACTGGCCCACAGTAAAATTGTTATTCAGTGACCGCCTAATGTACCTCCAGCCACATAATCACTTGTTCTTTTCTGTCAGGTGAATGCCTCATTTTTGGGGCCTGTACTCCACTGGCCTACAGTAAAATTGTTATTCAGTGATCGCCTAATGTACCTCCAGCCACATAATCACTTGTTCTTTTTTGTCAGGTGAATGCCTAGTTTTTGGGTCCTGTACTCCCGTGGCCTAAAATAAAAATTTTCTAGGCTCCAGCAGGGCGCATTTTTGAGAGTTTCCCTTTAAGACACATAAAAATGGCCCCTGGTTAAAATACATATCTTTTGTGGGAATTTTTGCCATTGTCACTGTCCATGTTGTGGGACTATTTGTGCACTTCTAGTAAGTATTTGGTGGCTGCAAATATGACCTGAATGTTTTTCAGGTCCGCCTGCCATTAAAGTGAATAGGGTCTGCCGCAAACGTGTGGTTTGTGAACATTTGATCGCAAACGAGCGTTTGCTAAATGTCCCGCCCGACGTTCGGCCATCACTAATAATCCTGCTACAGTGCGAGCCATAGTTTATTGGGCCAGTCCTACCTCTCTTAAGGTCTTTTTAATGATTCCTTGGGTTTGCAAATTATAATAGAAAATCCATTTAAAAAAAAATTGTTATTGCGAAACCTTTGACTTAACCAGGAAGGAGGTTAGATCTCCTCCATTGGTCTCCTGAGGCTCTGTCCACCTTTGATATACTTTAAGAAATCTTCATTCATGCACCAGTACTCATTCAGCCAGATGTTACCAAACCATTCATTATCTCAGGGGTCGTCTTCCCTAACTAATTTGCAGCCATGTGCATTTTTCTCTAGAAAAATTTCCTCCGCCTAGAGGTATTATAATATTAGCAATCGGGAACTGTTTCCCATCAAATGGGCCTTTAAGTAGTGGTGGCACTTCTTGGAAGGGGCTCAGCACCAAATCACTGTACTTACGGGTCACAAGAACCTGATTTATCTAGCTATTGGTAAACGCTTGAATCCTAGGCAAGCACTATGCCAATGAGGAATCTCATTGCTATGTACTGGCAGGTCATCTAGGTATTTCTGGGACTACATCTGGTCACCAGAGCCTATTGGTGGTCTACTTGGTCACGAGCAGTGATAAACGGCAGGGGCAATATTCGAATTTGCAATATTTCATGAATATTTGGGTGAATATTCGTCATATATTCGTGAATTCGAGAATGCGTGATCTCCAGTCATTATTTTCTTGATTGCGATAATTGGCAATCGGAAAATTCGCGATAAAAAGTCACAATAAAAATTTGTGATAAGAAAATTTGCAATCAACAATACTCCTAAAGTCAAAGATATTGCAGCCTTATCATTGGCCCACAAGCAAGAAGCAGTGAGGGATCATGGGTGCTGATGAAAAAAAATCTAGAATATTCGCGATTGCGAAGATATAGCACTATATTCTAGATATTCGCAAATTCTCAAAGTGCCAATAATTGCAATAAAAATTCACAATTTGAATATTCACAATCAACACTAGTCACGAGATGCGATTGCCTTTGTATCGTCATGTGATGTGTGTGCTATGGCCAAGGTACCCAGGAGATGCCCTGTGGGTTTACTTTGCCCCTTGCCCATTACACAGAAACCTTGGACCCACATCTCGCTGGATTTCATTATGGACCTTCTGCTCTCCCGGCGTAAGATGGTTGTCTGGGTGTTAATTTAAAGGTTCTCTAAGATGTTTCATCTGATTCTGTTAAAGAAACTTTGTTTATCGATAACATTCTTATATTACATGGAAAACCTGAGCCCATTCTCTTAGCTAGAGGAGTCAAGTTTGTCTCGAGGTTCTGGGGAGAATTTAGTAAGAGGTTGGGGATTAAACTCTCGTTCTCATCTGCGTTCGATGCTGAGACAAATGAACAAACTGAAAAGGTCAACCAGGTTTTGAAGCAGTTTTAAAGATGCTTTGTATCTGACTATCAGAACCAAAGGAAGAGGTTTTTGCCCCTAGTGGAATTTGCTATCAACAATCACACCAACTCCCGAGGTGGATACTATCGTGAATGATCTGTGCACCGTTTCGGCCCAGGCTTGCAAGAACCTGGAAAAAGCTTAAAGCATCCAATTTAAACAAGCTAATAAAGAGCTTTCTCTGGGTTCGAACTTTGTGTTAGGAGAACTTGTCTGCCTTTCCACAAAGAATTTGCATCTCAGAGTACCAACTGGTAAACCTTCTAAGCTTATTGGCCCATATAAGATCACATCTGTAATAAACCCGGTATCTTTTTGCCATCTTTTACCTTAGTTGTTTAATATACATAATGTTTTCCATAAATCTTTGCATAAGAAATACATTCCTCCTGTGATTTCTCCAACTAAAACTCCTGATCCAGTGGTAATTCTAGGCAAGGTTGTGTATGAGGTGGAGAAAATTATTGACTCTTGGAGGTTTCAGGGCTCTCTGCAGTACCTAATCCAATGGAAGGGATATGGTGCTGAGGAGAGAGCATGGGTGTCACCTCGGGATGTTCATGCTCCTCATTTAAAGAGAAAGTTTAATCTCAAATTTCCATTGAAGCCTGCTCCCCATGTTGAGGGTCCGGTGGCCTCTCCTAAGAGGGGGGTAATGTCATAAATTTATCTGTCCAAGCACCAGTAGCGCGATCCTCAGCCTCGGCACGGCCACGCAGGGAGTAGGTAGGGAAAGCAGGCTGGGTTCTAGATGAGGCTCACTGTCCGTGTCTGTCCCTACCTAGAGGCATTACATTGACTCTGTAACACACATTAACACAAAATTCTGGTAAGCTAAGCACCAATGTTGATAAATACTTGGGAGATGAACTCCTTCCAATTGTCCACTGTCTAACACTTTCTTCTTTATTAGACCCCCCAAAAAAGTTCACAAGTGTTAAATCGGGTGAACATGGTGGCCAGTCAACCTTGCAGTTCACCCGATCCAACACTTCGGGATGGTTTTCTCAAGGTATGTAGCTCTGTACCATAGATGCAACATTGATAGACAGTCCACTCTACGCAGTGACGCCTGGCGGTACAGTATGTTTCAGTACAGTTCACATGAGGATTTTCACCTACACAGTACACACAATTTTGCATTTCACACAGCCTTTAAACAGGCTTCAGATGATCTTATCAAGAAGGTCTGGTTGGTGAGAAATATGGTTTCACGTTAACAGAAATAGAAATAATCCTGAAAAATAAAATAGAATTCCATGCATCAGTTCTATATATCTACCTATGTCCTGCCCTGTATATAGGTCCCATAAAATATTATGCCCAAGTTACAGTAACATACGTTGCCAAGTAAAAATTTGATTCAGTTGCCTAAATAACAGCACTGTATAGTACTGCCACAAGAAACAATAAATTACCACCATGTAGTGGTCTAATATTGACAACATACAGTGACTAAATAACATACTTAGAGTAATCTAATAGGATTACGATACAATGTATCAGGGCACAGAGGCCATCTACAGTCCTTCTACAGATAGGGGAACATTTACAGTATGAAGTCTGGAGTTTTCATTGCCGGTCTTAATTCCCCCTACGCAACCTGAGGATACACCAAAGTTATGCTGTGGCGCAGGCCTTGGCAAAGATTTGGCCCATCCTCCCGCAGGTCATGTGACAGGCTAAATTCTATAGCACCCTCGTAGCAGCCGTAGATATCTATCTTAATTCACACCAAAGCTGAATAAAGATAAATGTCCCCTTCTGACCTTGTCATGCCTCCTTTTCTTGCCTCTTCAGAAAAGTGCCGAAAAGGAGGAAAAGTTGCACGTTATACCGCAAAAATGGCATGCAGCATAACTTTTAACACCACAAAAGTGGCATAAACATCAAGATAAATGACTCCCATAGTTACCATACTTTACATAATTGCATAGAGTCAGTCCAATTGCCATGGGCCCTAAGATAACCTGCTTAGGGGTGTCATTTAGCAGCAAAATTAACAAATAAGAGAGGTTAAATCTGCTAACGTAAAATGCTACTCTTTCATTCAGCAAGTTTTGGGATGGAGGCCACAGCCCTTGACCGGAACTAGCATCCTCGGGTGCGGGGGTGGGCGGGGGGAATGCTGGGGTCTTAATCAGTTTTTTTTTTTTTTCTGCTATAGGGCCTCCTATCCTTTATGTATGCTATTGCAAACATCTCAGTAGAAATAACACTATATTGTACATTTACAGTATATACATGCATAAACGCATATTCAAACATACATATTACACCTACAATGCTCAAGCAGCTTATCCAGTTATTCACAGCGTGATTTTAAGCTTTATATGTCATTTTTTGACACCGAACCAAAAGAACAAAAAAAAAAACAACAAATGAGAAACTATTTCAAAATGAATCCAGCACAAAAGCAGAAAAGGGCTCCTTTGTGTTTCCAGCCGAATAAATTACAGCTCAATGTTATTAAAACACTTAGTCGTTAAGTTGCCAAGAAAATCCAGTATATTGGAGCGTACGTGAGGGCTTGTCTTCATGCAGAGTAATTAAATGAGATTTATGGGCCTGTATTACATCAGACGTTGATAGTTCATTTTTCCTTCCTTCATATTTTGTCCTGCTTTATTAGAGCGTTTGACAGCTGGTAAAAATAGTGTTACATTCCCCAGTCCATTGCTGAGTCCCCATTCAGAGGTATATCTCTCCCCCCCTGTCACGGTTCCTGCCGGAGATGATGAATGGTACCCTCTCCTTCACTATACTGAATTCTGCACTAAGCAATGTCAGACACAGCATCAGTTTATCTTAATCTGTGATGTTCTGAGAGAGAGAGAAATAGGCCGAGCCAATTTAGGTTTGGAGTTTAAAAGATGCGATTTATCGTCTCTTCTGCTGTACTCAGGGAGAAAAAATCTGGATGATAAATATGTGCCCCTATCTACATTTATTTACAGATTAAGTGAAGAGGAATGCTAGACAGCTCCAGCGCGCACTTAACCCTATAATCCTGCTACTGGGACTACCGATGACATTAACAAAAACAGCATGTTTATGTGACGCTCGAGAATAGGCATTTCGCTACAGAAGGCAGGAGGCCTATGTCTTAAAGGGACACAAAACCTCCAGTACAAAACAAAGTGCAGCCTATGACATGATATGACAGGCTCCACACATAGGTATACCCATTCTAAATGATCCCGGGTGGTTGACAGAACTGGAGAAACATAAAACAAAGTAGTGATCATGGGGGCAGACATGTTTCTGGACTTCCTGTCAAAATTCCATTAAACACTTCAGTCAACTTCACCCAAGCTTGAAACAGCTGCTTACGGAGTGCAATCATTCTCAACTGCACAGCAAATGCAAGCAAGATACACAATATGGACAAAAGTATTGGGACACCTACACATTACACCTCCAGAAGCTTTTATGACATTTTATTCTAAATCCATAGGCAATAACATAGAGTTGTGTACCTCCCCACTGTTGGACGTGAGAGCCTGAATCTCCATTCCAGTTCACCCCAAAGGTGTCCGATGGGGTTGAGGTCAGGGTTCTGTGAGGGTCAGTCACATTCTTCCACACCAAACTCACCTAACCTGTTACAATGGCAGCTCATGCCCGCCGCTGTTCGACATGTTACTCACCGCTCTTCTATTAAGCCGTGGCCAATCACCGGAGGCAATCACCCACTACTAATCACCAGAGGCAGTCCTTGTGATCTCTGCAGGCCACAGCCTGAGCTTCTCTGTGAAGGTCTCCAGTCCTATATTTAGGGTCATTAGGGCCAGCGAGCGCACACCTTAGTTGCTTACAGCCAATAGCTGGTCACTTGTGTCTATTTAAGGCACCATCCCCAGTAGGAGAGTTCCTTTGTGTGCTTATCTGTTTGTCTGCCTGGGTAATGTGCTAGTGTCTATTCATCGACTCTGATCATCCGCTGCCTGCCCTGATTATAGCCTGACTACTGTATTGAACCTTTGCTGCCTGCCCTGACCTCGGACCAGTTTCACAAATACACATGAACTTTGCCTGGCTTGACCTCGTCCTGTTTCCAACTACAAGTATTGCCTGGCCCTTCAATGATTCGCACTGGTGTACGTTCCAGCTTATGTTTTCTTAGGTTGATTTTTGTAATATGAATGGCCAAAGGAGTAGCTGCTAACATGCTTGTAAGACCATCACGTAAAATCAGTCATAAAAATGATCATTTGGATGAATGGGATGTTAACACTGGATAATATTTATTATGCCCACACATGTATAGTGCTATTGTCCAATTCTGGCATACTTAAATGGTCAATACTGGGTTAATAAGTTGTTGGAGGGGCTGAAGAACAACAGCTGGTCTTCCATGAAGCAGCCAACTAAATAATGCTCTCAGTTCCAGGTTATGGTCATAAGAGGTCATTAAATGACGAACAGGGAGGAGAATAAAAAGTGTGCTTTCTGAAGAACAGCATGTCATATACATGTCACTGTTGTCTTGGTGGGCAGAAGAGTGTATATCTCATAGGTTTCACTGATGCATATAGATCGAGCCAGAGGTAATGTCTCTTCTCAATGGATTGATAGCTGTGATATCCTAGAGGATTCAACCTCATATGCATCTCGTGCATCTAGGCAGAGCAAAGCGATTCTTCATCCTCCTTCCTCTTTGGAGCTCATAATGACATGTAGTCAGCAGACTAATGGTATTGCGCTGTGTGTCTTGTTGATTCATACCGGACTGTATCCATCCTCATTAGATTCTCCATGAAATGCTGTCTCTGTTTTTTTAATGCTTCATATATTCACAGCTCCAATGTGTGGTGATAGGCTTGCTTGACACTTTCATATCCCACATTTGATAGGCTGGCCAATCCACTGCGCAGTTTCGTTATTTTTATAGCTACGCTTTGAAAGAGGATGGATTGAACTGACAGGGCCTGAATTACAATGATGGCAAGTGTAAAGGGAGCAAAGCTATTAGGGTTCACAGAGGTGGTGGAACTATAATTCAAAGACCCCATAGCAAAATAAGATGGGGCCCCCACCACACAGTGTAAGAAAATTAAAACAGCAGCATACATAGCAAAAAAAAATAGGTAGCTATATAATAACAAAATATATCAGAAAACCCACATTATAGCTGTAACGGATCTCCTGACACCCCAACTGGGTACCTCCGTTGATGGATGCTCCTAGTGCTTCCCGAGGACTCCAAGCACTCCACTTGACACCGTAAGCACTGCAGACCCCACGAACTGCCGAAGCTTGGTTAAGGTCTCACCGTCTCCTACCCACCCTGGACCTACGACAAGGCTCCAGGCTCCAGTGGGTGAACCTCTCCTAAATCCAGAGGGCAGGAAGAGCTCTTACAAGAGCTAGGAGTTATAGCCAGGGGAGTATACAGCGTATAGCAATCCCCATACACACGAGACAAGGCTCTATGTTGAATGTAAAACAGGAACTCTTTATTGAACACACAGCATTGACTTAAATACATATGACATACTGAGGACATGACATAGCAGCCAATCCTGTACAGTTTAAACACAAAACTAACCCTATTCAAAAAACTATGGCATTGTCTGTGACACAATTAACAAACACACTGGCATTGTCTTTGATGCAATCAACAAAATACAATGGGCATTGTCTTTGACGCAAATCAACAAAATACAATTACCAACATAATGGGCTAACGTAATCACTCACAGACAGAAACCACAAATTTTTCCCAAAACACAGAAAACACCTCAAAACCCCACATATCCCCATAATGTATACATCCATGGATAGCTCTGATCTGGGTGAACAACATATCAAAAAATCACCCAGATCCGAGTAGGGGTTCCCGAATTCCATGGAAGTCACATTTGGCCGGCCGCAAGCTTGGCTTTCCTGCCCAAAACAGTTCCACAGATTTAAGCTGTGCAGCCGGTCTGTCTTCTCCTTCAAAGTTAGTATGGACTATAATCCTGAGGCAAGAGGCTGGCAAAAAGGCCCCTCCAAAACCCAGTGGCGAGGTTATTTTCGCCACAATAGCAAAAAGCCGCTATATTGTTATTCCCATCAAAAGGGTAGAATGTTCTTTTACATGATTGGGGCCCCTCAAATGCTGGGCCCCATAGCAAATGGTATAGTTATGCCCATGGTTTAGACTCCAGAGCCATCATAAGTCTCCACGAGCATATTTACTGTAGGCAAGTACTACTGATTTAGATTTCTCTTTTCTTCATTCACTTAGTAGTTAGTTAATTGGTAAAAATAAACTTCTATTTTTTAAATCATTCTTTATTTTCAGTATTTGTTTCATCTGCCTAAAACTTCTCCACAGTAATATATATATATATATATATATATATATATATATGTGTGTGTGTGTGTGTGTAAAGTGGTGGGTGATATTAGATTATTGGACAGCAAGTGATTTGAAGCCATTGTAACAGCCGTTGTCTATTCCACAGCCCCATAAAAAAGATAGAACATGTCCTATTCTTGTCCGTTTTGCGAACAAGAATAGGTATGGTTACAATGGGGCCCATAAAAAATGTGGGATGCACACGGACTGAATCCGTATTTTGAGGACTGCAAAAAAGAAAAGGTTGTGAGCAAGGGTTTGAAGGATCTGAACGACTTTGCCCAGAGCCAAATTGTGAGGACTAGATGACTGGGTAGGGGCATCTGCAAAACAGTAGATTATCTGGGTTGCTCTTGGTATGTAATGGTTAGTACTTACCATAAGTGGTCTAAGAAAGGACAGCTGGTGAAGTGGTGGCAAGGTCATGAACACATGAGGATAGAAGGTTAGCCAATCAGGGTACTATAATAAAAAGGTGTTTGAAAACACATGGTATCACTGCTTACTGTGTATGGTCCAAAAGTGGAACCATCTATTATGAAGTAATTTTTTATGTGGTTGTAGGTAAAATGATACCAGTGAATCCACTTTGTCCCGACTAGCGTCAAAATGCCACACTGATTATTATTTAAAATGTCTCCTCATAAATGTTCATAAGTGGTTCTGTTTGAGGAGAAGCCTTTCTGTCTGCTTATTATAGTACATTTGTATGATGGCTAAAATATTTCCAAGCACATTTGACATAAACTGGCCAACCCCTGTAACGAGTTGAGCTCAGTGCCCAAATAACTCCACTATACAATGCCTTGATTATACAAAGTCATAGGATTTGTTGTATAGCCCCTGGTAGTCTAGGGCAGTTAACAGGGTTCCTAGTGGTCCACAGTGAAGATATATATGTTCTATTCTCAGTTTGTTCCTTGGGGTCTCCTATAAAATATGAGCACTGGGCAATTGCTCAGTTTGCTATGCCCTAAAACTGCCCATATTATAGGGAGCTTGCACACTGTGCCTGGCACTCTGCCTAAAAGGATGTTTTGGAGGCATATTATAAAGGGAAAACCATGCCCGTCAGCTAGTGTAAGCCTATCAGCTTCTGGTTTAACCCTCAATGGGTGTTATAAATGTTGTTTTAAGAGTCAGGTTCTAGCTATAGTGGTACTTTAATAATGTCCAAAAGTTGAGCACAATTGTACCTTATAAAACCACAGGCAAGCCTAGAGGCCATAAAGGCTACGTCACCATAGTGTCACTGTTGGTTTACAACTAAGTAATTATATACTGTATCTCAGTATCATGTCCCATCAAGACGAATGGAAAGATGAGATGAGTAAATGTCTTTGCTCACAATAAGAAGGAGCATAGTGTTAGCTTGCCGAGTGCTTTCTGCTCCAGACTGTCAGCGGCCCCTCTTCTCAGTCCATCCTGTCCTCCTCCCTCCCTCCCACTGATAATAATGAGTTGAGACACTTTTATTATCATTATTAATTAGCACTTTCAAGCAAAGGGATTAAATCAATATGGTGGCTGAAACTAATTTTAACAAGCCATTGAAATCAATCACCGGAGCTTTATCTACATAAATGCCACTAAACCCAGCTCGTTAGTGTAACATTAGCTGGGAAGAAAGAGCAGGGAAAATATAAGTGACGGAGAGACCGCCGAGCTTTTAATTAGGAAGACAAAGGGATGTGCTGAATCTCATCCTTAATCCAATTCCACTTGCACAGTCTTGCACTGTAAATCTGGCCATGTAGGGGAAAAAACACATCAAGCGACTTCTAGAACCCGATGAGCGCATATTCATCCATAACCATACCGTAGACATATACAATATACTTACTTTATGGCTGTGCTACAAATCCGAGCAGATTCGGTATAAATTGTTCTGGCCATGCTGATCTAGCAGAGCGTTCGCCGGTTGCACATCACCTTACCCCTTGACTGCAGCCTGGCAGAGCCCATTGTCCCTCTGTATTCCTGGAAGCAGTTAAAAATGTAAAACTGGTCATAATTTGCACAAATGCTGACTGTGTCGCACAAGGTCAATACGAACTCACAAATATAAAAGTACTCTGGCGTTTTTTGAGTTATATTTCACATTATGTTTCCCCTCGAGGCATAATATTGTCCTCTAAACTGTATTAAAGTGAACCAAGCGCAAGACAAGGAGACAACAGGCACTCCATGGATCAGGAGCGTGTGCGCAAAAAACAGGATATGAACGCAAACCAAGGCAACCTCAAAAATGTTCATGATTTAATGTCGTACAAAAGATTCAACATTTGGAGATAGGTAAGGCTACTAGAAGTGAAAGGGTTTCAGTTCCATCCCAAAGTCTCCTTTGCCACATAACAAGACACCAGTGTCAAAAATAGTGCAGAGTAAGTTGGGGGAAGGGGTTTCACACATTTTTCTTTGAGGACCAGGGACTCGTGGTTATGCCCCTGCCTGGAGATCATCTCTAATTTCCCTTAGGTTTTATGGAACAATCAGAAAACAAAAAACTGAAGTATATCAGCATCTCAACATATTTGGTCAACACTGGAAACAGTGCCACACAGCAGATATACTGTAGCTGTCTCCAGAGCCAACCCCATGTGTGGATATATTGGAGAACAATCAGTTTTTTACTAATTATTGGTGAACATACCGATGGTTGCCACCTGTCTGATAATCTTCTGAATGGTTACAATGGCGCGTTGGGTTCTTGAGTCTTAAAGTATTACATGAACTTCCGTTTTTCATAATTGAGAGATATTTATCTATGCTGAACTTTCAGTTCCAATAGTCAACAACAGTTTTTGATAAATCCTCCTTCCATCTAGTACAACATGCTCTGCTACTGTCCTTCATTTGTAATTTTCAAGCTTGAAGCATGCAATGTCGGGAATCACCAATATGGGATGCTGTGATTATATTTTAAAGCCAAATCTTCTACTTATTGTGGCCAGCAGTCTACTTTATAACATAAGCGATAAGCCAAGATTTACCGTGAGTGTGCAGCACAGATGGTCTATGGCACATCCTTTAATTGGAATCTTAGGGTACTAATGAATCCTTCATTATTGTAGTGTATTAGAAGAGTAACTTGCCCCTTCAGGGCCCCAATAAAAAATTTATATCATACCCCTTACCTAAGAAACCTTGTGACATTTTTAATACTGATTTCTTGTTATGTGGCAGAGAGGTAATTGGAACTGCTACCTTTGCACCTCCTATAGCAACATCCCCCCCCCCCCCCCCAAGAGTACATAGATCATAAACGCCATGACATCATGATATACAATCGTGTATGACATCATTGGCCATTACATGGCATAGATTTTGGACTGGGTCCCAGGACCTTCTAGAGCTTTAAGTAAATGATGGAATATCTTTCTGTATAATTAATTCCTGTCCTCATTCATTCGCCGCAGGCCTTCAATGAAGTCGAAAATTCAAGGCCAAAAGAGGTCACTCCAGAACGTCTATCATAGGTCGTGTCAAAATATGTACAGCATCTTGTTAAGAAAAAAAGGACCTGCCTGATGGAGTAAGCAGATCTGCTCTGTGTGAGATGGTGAGCATTAAATACAGGACTGTACATTAACCTCCATCGCGTTTCAAGCAGCGAAGAAGTTAATGGGGGCTGCTTTGCAATCTCTACACACTTAAATTGTCTGTTTTAGAGGAAGAGCATGCAAGCTTTATGGATCTGCCTGCCTTCCATCAATAAATGCTACAGAGGTTGTTGTAACAGTATGCGGCTTCTTGTTAGCTGTACTTTAAGCGGAGAAGTGACGGCCCTCTGACAATATAATTTACATCCCCGTATAAAACTATCTCTGGAAGCCAGGCTAATTTGTGGCAGATTGGGTCATTTGTCTCAGGCAGTGTCTAACAGCCCAATCAATCAGAGCAGTGTTTCCAAAATATCGCTTTTCAAGCGTGCCCTGGAGAGGCAGGAATTGATTGGGATCTTAGAAAGCAAAATTACAGCAATAACTTAAAAGAAACAATAATTACTGAATCATACCAGTGTCAGCAAGTCTGCAGAACACGAAACAGCCATCAGTGAGCTGTTCAATATACTCCCAGGCGGATTTATTGAATGGGAAGGGGGGGGCTGTTCGCCCCCTTCCTTTATCAGAATGCCCCCCACCTCTCTTCCCAAGCTGGTTTGAAAATCACAATGCACTGTAAGCCAATAATTTGCAAGCAGCATGTAATGATGACATGCCCCAGCCTTTAACTATGCCGAGCATCCAGTGCATAATCCACGGTGACATTTCGACATGTTATGGTTAAAAGGAAAATATCAATTATGCAATAATTTATGTGGTTGCCTTTAATCACGCAGAGGCACATAAAGGTAAGTGATGAATGCCTCTCTGCTAAGTGCACCCAGGCAAGAGGCAGCCATTTTGCTGAGTGGTTCTTGGAGTGTAAGAGCCTTCTTGTGACTGTTATTGGTTCTGTCTGGCTTGCTCTTGACAACAGGATACTTGTACAATTTAATATAAGTTGGAATTTCAGCTATTAAGTACAGTCCTGCGTTTTACTCATGTGAGGTCTTGACACAGCATGGTTGCCACTTTTTTCTGGAACAATAGATTTATGAATTGGGGCCTATCGAGAAGGTAAGAAACTTAAAGTTAAGATGTAATTTTATATTGAAAACTACATCACCTCATTATGGCAGGTATTCTGTGACTCAGGATCTGACGGGCCCTTCAGCAACAGTAAATCCTGTGAGTGGACCAGGTTCTGAAGTAAAAGGCCAAGAAGCTAAAGAAGAAGACAACCTGGTATGAAGATAGGGGCAATTGGTACAGAGTTCATTCACAACTTAACTACCAGTGGCACCTAGGTATCCTAGTCTGGAGATATCATCTTGCAGTATTTTAGAAAGATTTAGATAGCTTTAGATTTAGAAAGATAGGAAGAAAGAAAAATATTTAGAAAGAGATAAAAGAGAGTACACACCATGGGCGATATGTACTCTATGTATATCTCAGATACTTATTGCCTTCCCTTTATCCATCCAGCTCATCATACAGCAATAAGAACTCACTAAGGCATAATCAGAAGTGCATATTTATATATATATATATATATATATATTTATTTTATACACTTATATAGCACTACTATATTCCGCAGCGCTTTACAGACATTAGTATCAAGCTGTCCCCAATGGGGCTCACATTATAAGTTCCCTATCAGAGTGTGGGAGGAAACCGGAGTACCCCAAGGAAACCCACGCAAACATGGGGAGAACATACAAACTCCATGCAGATGTTGTCCTTGGTATATATATGTATGTATACATACGGGTGAAACTCGAAAAAATAGAATATCGTGCAAAGTTCATTTATTTCAGTAACGCAATTTAAAAAAGGTGAAACTAACATATGAGAGACTCATTACATGCAAAACGAGATATTTCAAGCCTTTATGTGTTATAATTTGGATGATTATGGCTTACAGCTTATGAAACCCCAAAGTCACAATTTTGAGGTCCCCTTTGCTCAGGTTATATGGATTAATTAGCTGACTAGAGTGTGACACTTTGAGCCTAGAATATTGAACCTTTTCATAAAATTCTAATTTTAAGCTGCATTAATGCAATTCCTTTTAATTTGCATTACTGAAATAAATGGACTTTTGCACGATATTTTAATTTTTTTAGTTTTACCTGTACACACAACTGATTATGCCTTAGTGAGCTCTTATTATTGCTGTATGATGGGCTGGATAGATAAAGGGTAGGGGACAAGTATCTGATGTGTGGTGTCCTGACTGCTGGGACTTCCAGTGATTATGAGACTGGGGTCCTGAGTTTTGCAAGTGAATGGAGCTGCACTGCTGCTTCATTCATTCTTTATGGAACTGCCAGAGACAGTCAGGTACAGCACTCAGCTAGCTGCAGCCTGGCAGAATAAACCATGACAAAAATGTGAACGCAGCCTTAAATGACGATGTCAATGACTATAAAATGGTATCAGTCTTTACCAGCTGTATAACTTGATACTTTCTTTTCATTAGAGATGACCAACAGCAAGCTATGACTTTCTAACAGATATCTTTTAAGAGATCTTTCATATGAACCCAATTGTGAATAACAAGAAACGATAAATACCGTAGGTCCACTTTCCAACTCGACCACTTTCATCAACAAGTTCAGAACATGAATGTCACGGGAAGGTAGGTAAGCATGGAAATAACCAAACAGAAGGAAAACAAACAGAACAATAGACTAGGCCCAAAAGCTAGGGAGAAAAGGGTCACCTCCTAGCGATCCCTAAGGCTTTCCCTATACTGCAGTGCACATGTGCATACCCTTATGGTGGATATGCACATGCCCTCGTGCCGAAGTCTATATATCCTGGGAGAACCCTGAGCAGTAGGGAAAGGGAAACAGTAAGAAGCAAGCGTCTCCCTAAAGGCCTAGGTAAAAGACACCAAGGGAAGAAACAGAGGACTTATCTTGAGCTGAGCTGGAGCAGACAATCCACAACACATCCAAAGCCAACAGGAACGAACTATAACCCGCACAGGCCACTGGGAGAAGGAGGAATAAATAGCCTCACTAACAATCAACCCAGTACACCTGACGGAAGGAGGATCCAGCTCAAACTTAAACCAAAACAAAGAGAAGAATCAGACATGTGTAGCCAGCCTGGCAGATTTCCGCAAATTCACAGGGCAAGGCGTGACAATGAATAGCTTAGGCTTATTTTGGACACACTAAAGCTCAAGCACAAATATAAAGTGCACAGCGATGTCACAGTACAGTATTAATCAACACAGTGATGTCACAGTATAGTGATATTAAACACAATAGCATTGGACATGGGGTAATTAATTTCACATCCTATTCTACAGAAGATATTTTCAGGATTATGGGCCACTTGACATGTAAATCCACCTATTACACTACCCTTGTCATCTGTAATATGTGGGCCGAACTACACAGACAATGCATCACATCTAAATACGCACAGACACAAAAATGTGACTTTAAAGAATAATCACAATGTGTCCTGCCACTTCACATCAGCACATTATAACGATCTCTTCTTACTTGAAGCCATTATTTTAGAACAAAGACTGAAAGCTTTTGGTATATTTTAGTTGGATACTATGCAACCAAGAGGTGGTTATGAATGTGTAGAGGCGTTTAAATGATTGATGTACATATTGTGTAACATTTTAATTTCCATTTTAAATATTTATAATTTTGGTACTTCTAAACTTTTTTTTTATTATTATTTTTTTTTTATTGTTGCTTGTTCTTTATTTTTCATTTCACCAGAACTTCTTCTGCTTAGCTTCGGACAATTCTGTGTTGATTCCACCACTCACTTCAGCACCTTCTGTTATCGGATCCACTGTTCTTCACTATCACTTATTGAGAAGTTATTTCCACTAGGCTTCTACTAACCTTTATGAACTACACACTTTATTGACTGAATTAAAGCGGTTTTCCAGGTTCACATTCATTTTCATTTACATTATCGTTATTGTTTACATTGCTGCGTTCTCTCACTCTATGTCACTTCCCATTGAACTGAAGACAGTGAGAATGCTGTAGACATGTGGCAGATGCTGCAAAGGGCGCCATTGATCTGTATGGAACATGGGAGGCGTGCACTATGCTACTTTGCATAGTACCCGCCTCCAAACCAGCCTCCAGCAGCGCTAGAGAACGCTCATCTATGCTAGTGACATCACCGGGCTCAGTGCTAGGCTGAAGGCTCAGCTTAGAGTAGTGATTAAAAGCCTGGCGCGTGATCAGCACAATGAAAAATGATCCTTGAACTGTGCAATTGCAGTCTGACCATCAGAGAATGTAAATAAAGGTATGCTCCACTCACCAAACTATATAATTTTATAGTTATTTTGGGTATGAAACAGGTCTCTCCTAACTTTTTTGTCAGTTTGTCATCTGTGCCACACTTGTTTTCTCCTGTCTCCCTATCCCTCTTTCTATTTAAATGGACTGAGAAGATCTGGGGATGAGAATAGTCTGGGGAAGCCGGGAAGGAGACGGGAGAAATAGCTTTCAGCTAAACGATTATTTGGCCAACAGCTACTGAATGTGTATGGCCAGCTTTAGGTGGAGTGTCCACCAAGACAGGGTCAAACAATAACCCATAACAAAAGGTTTAATTTTGAAGCAAGCGATTTGTCTTGTAAGAGGGACAAGGCTATTTTCATCCCTACTACAAGGACTCTTTTGCTAAACCTATGGTTAGATTGGACAAATGAATGTAACTAGACAACTTCCTCACATATTTCAATGTCACAAGTTCATATATAACCCCAATACCAGTAAATATTAGAGATGAGCAAATCAATTCTACACAATTTTTGTAAAAATGTGAGTTCTATCCGCACCTGTATTTCTGGTCATTCAATTCAGGCGAATCACCTGTTCCAGATAGCATACACTCCCGGATTGTAAGAGAATTAAGACAGACCCTTATGTCTGATATTTAAGACAGTTAGCAAATGTGGTGCCAATATTCAAAAAGGGGTCAAAAATTGAGACTGGGAAATAAAGGCCAGTAAGTCTAACAACTGCTGTGGGTAAACAGTTTAAAGATTTTCTAAGAGATGCTATCTTGGAGTACCTCAATTAAAACGCTGTATCAGCATGTGTTTATGAGGGATCGGTCCTACCAAATTAATCTAATCAGTTTCTTTGAGGAGATAAGTTCTAGACTTGACCGTGGTGAGTCAATGGATGTCATATATCTTGACTTCTCCAAGACCTTTAATACAATGGCAAATAAAAGATTAGTATAAAAAATGAGAATGCTTGGACTGGGGGAAAATGTGGGTAACTGGCTCAGTGATAGAAAACAGAGGGTGGTTATTACGGTATATAGTTAGATTGGAGAGGGTTCAGAGGAGAGCAACTAAATTTATAACTGGAATGGATGGGCTACAGTACCCAGGAAGATTATCTAAATTAGGGTTATTTAGTTTAGAAAAAAGACAACTAAGGGGAGATCTAATAATCATATACAAATGTATCAAGGGTCAGTACGGAGATCTCTCCCATCATTTGTTTATACTCAGAATGGTGACCATGACAAAGGGACATCCTCTATGTCTAGAGGAATGAAGGTTTCTACATCAATATGGAAGAGGATTCTTTACGGTAAGAGCAGTGAGACTATGGAACTCTCTGCCTGAGGAGGTGGTGATGGTGAATTCACTAAAAGAGTTCAAAAGAGGCCTGGATGTATTTCTGGAGTGTAATAATATTACAGGATATAGTTACTAAAATTCTGGAGAAGGGTTATTGAACCAGGGAGTTATTCTTATTGCCTAAATAGAGTCGGGAAAATTGGCTTCCACCTATGGGTTTTTCTGGCATTCTTCTGGATTAACTTGCAGGATAACAGTCTGAACTGGATGGATGTATAGCTTTTTTTCAGTCTTACAAACTATGTTACTATAAATTTTGGGGAGAGAGAAGAAGGGTAGCATGGTGGCTCAGTGACTAGCACTGGTGCCTTGCAGTACTTGGGTCCTACATTCGAATCCGACCAAGGACAATATCTGCATGGAGTTTGTATGTTCTCCCTGTGTTTGTGTGGGTTTCCTCCGGGATCTCAGGTTTCCTCCCACACTCCAAAGACATACTGATAGGGAACTTAGATTGTAAAGCGCTGCGGGATATTGCGGCGTTATATAAGTGCATATAATAAATAAATAAGGGGAGGAAAGATAAAGAGAAAATGAATACAATTAATTACATAAAAAAAAATTAGAGAGAGAGAAAAAAAAGAAGAGTCCTAAGAGACCTCACAATGTCAAGCACATATTTTAAGGGCAACTGGAAAACTTTCGATTTAGGAAGACAAATTCACTAGATTAGAATTTTCAACCATCTGTAGTAATTACTGCTGCTAATAAACTTTTTTATGACTGATTAAAACTGAATTGCAACAAACATTAAATAATACTAAAATATGGAAATGCTAGGCTAACCTTACAACCTAACCTACAAGCACAGTAAATGAACCCATTTCTCTCCAATATCTCATCATGAGCACCCCACTATGTCTCTCTAACAATTTACCAGTAATTGGGAGCCATGCAATCATAAATTCTACCTCATATACCTAATGTAATAGTAGGACGTTGCATTTAGGAAGTCAGTGGCCCTATCATCTGTAAAAAGAAAATACTCCCTCTGCTGTGTAATACCAGTTATTTCAAGTAGACAGGGTATTTATTTTTATATATAGGGGACTGTGCATTAATAATGATGAGTTCAACATAGGAAGAACCCAACATCGTAACACAGCAGTAGTGGTGGCCCTGGAAAAAGCCTAAAAGTGGCCCCACGTTATCGGTGGGTTCAAACTGACAGGAGGTGGTGCAATACAAGTAGGCAGGGCCAACACATGTAGGCAGGGGACAACAGAAGTAGGCAGAGCCAGCAATGCCATAATGCAGAACAAAATACCACCCCAACAGAACCAAATACCACAGTGCAGCACAAAATACTGCCGCTGTATTATCACCTTCAGGGCAATGATACAGTCAAATTTAGGCAGGCATCTGTGGCCACTGGCCAGGTGCATAAGTACCTGATGCTCCTACATTAATTAATGCTGAGAGCATCAGATCTTTAGGTACCTGGCCAACTGCCATGAGGAGGCCTCGGGTGGCCTCCTGGGCATCTGTTGGGTCTATGGCTAGTCCACCCTGCACAGCAGTATCAATGATTATCAGTATCAATTATATGTCATGTAAGGATCAGCCTATTTGTGGGCGAAAAAGTATATTTTTTCCTGGAGAGACGATTTAAAAGCTTCTAATAATGAGGCGAATTTATCATCATGAGTGAAAGTTTTGTAGTTAGTTTTGCCTTGAGTCCGCGTAGCTGTAACTTGCACCAAGTCTATCAAATGGCGTATATCTTTAAACAGGATACTTTTCTAGAGATTTTACTCCATTCTTGTATGCCACCTCCTACTGGAGTAAGACTGAAGTATACTGGAAAGTTACATATCTTTTCATCGTGTCATTGGAGTGACCCATTAATAATAAGGTTCTACAAATATTATGTTTTCTAATGCATGGTTACGTGTAACACTATGTTACATGAATGTTATGTAACTCCTGACTGAACCAGAGGGTTAATTCCAGGTCTTTGGTAACCATCAGCAGGAAGGGGCAGGCCTAACCCCCTGGGCTTAGCTTCTTCCTTTGTGTAAGCAGTGAATCAATAGATGTGAACAGCCTGTGAACATCTACAGACAGATCTTAGGGCCCAGAGAGCAACTCAAGAAACTTACCAGACTGAGTGAGGAAAAAGAATAGTATTTAGACAGTTAAGCAACAAAACTCAAGGGTGCGAGGAAACAGACTGTGGAGGTAATGCTTGTGTTTTGGCCACTGGTCTCCACAGCCCTCAAGAGTCATACCAGAGAGATAGATTACAGATCTGCTTTAGGATCTACACCTTGCACTGGGTATTGTAAAAAAAGCTTTGTGAGCATTGTAACCCCAGAATGGACTAAAGGGTAGCATAGCCTGATATATAAGAAAGTGCATCTGGATAAGGTACATGGAAACAACCTTTCTGATTGAGCCAAGAATGTTGTTAAATCTGTTCAAGAACTGTGCCTACATTTAAAAGTGAATGTATGTGGAAACTACTGGTTCATCCTTAACTGTGCATAGCTCATGGGAGCAATGGAGCAGGACTACTGCCACTGACACCATCTGCCTCTACTACCATTTCCATCCTCTCCCCTCATACCGCCCATTCGGGCAACTGTATCATGACTAAGCTTTATTCACAAAAATGCAAAAGCCCTTTATATACAAAGCAAACAACAACCCAGCAGGGCTGTTTTTCTCCATGGAGGGAGCAACTTGATGTCCATTTTCTGGTCAACCATGAACACAGTACATGCAGTATCAATTCTACCAAGCCACTTTTATGGGGAAGGTGCAATATTCCTATGACTTTGTTCTGCAAAGAAAAAAAGGGGACCCTTTAAACAGTTTGTCCAGCCAAAGAGTCCCCTTTCTCCAGTACCAGCTCTATGGAGATGAGCTGCATGGCAACAACCCAGAAACAACCCATGATGAGCGAAGATCTGTTGCTCGCAGATTCTCATGGAATCATGTGTTCAAAAATATCCTCTGTTTGACATCAGGTAAAATATAGTATAGATGGAGGGTTATTGCTGGGCCGAAACCTCATATCTAATTTGCAAAATCTCAGGTGCAAAAATACGACCCTTTTAGGATTAGGATGAACCTTCTTTAATGATATCTCTGTAGAAGTGTGCAACAATATTGACGAACCAGTATTCTCCCACCTGTCTACAGAGCACAACGTTGGACACAGCATGCTCTTTTTTGAAGACTTGAAAAAGGAGTGTCACACTTTTAAACGTGTTGTTTTAAAGAGATACCGTTAAAAAAAAAAAAGAGATTGTGTTTTTGCACCCTGAGATGTTGAAAATCAGATACGGAATAGAACATGTTCTACACTATGTTCTCTTTGACCTCCTAACCAGTGAGGACCATAATCTAACAGTGGCAGCAACGACCAGTCCCCCTACTTCTACAAGATATCGTATACTCAGGTGTTGTGCCTATCTGCACAACCAGACAAGGTGAGCAGTACTCTTCTCAGCGAAGGCACAATAACTGTACATTTTCACCCTATGAGCGCCTTGCTCGTTTTGCCCCCATCAAGTAAAATACTAAGGAAGTCATATATATAGATCTGGGAATATAACCCTGTGGGGGCATAATGATATAAAAAAAATAAGCTGGCATAGACTTGACATCAAGACTTCTGAATATGATAGACTGACAAACAGACAGTTCTTGTGTAATAGTCACTTTTAATGACATAATATGTTTTTTTCCCTTGCCACCTTGCCATTGAAATAGGTCGGAGAGACAGTCGTGATTAAAAATCCTTCCTGCTGTTATTTTCACGCCAACTCAACGAGAAAGAGTTACGAGGGTGAGGTGTAAAGTAAATATAGATTTACCAGTTTGTAATTTAACTCTGACAGCTGTTAACGCATGAAGGCAGCATTACATATAGCCTCTAATGGCAGAAGGGTTAATTCGCCCCTCTTCCCGAGGACTAACATACACAACTAATCATCTGTTCAAATGTTGGGGGCCACTCATAAATTGTCGCAGCTGAAATACATTAATGGGTAATTAATTGATCCTGTTCCAGCAGGGTAATAAGATAATAGATGACAGCGTATTTCACTCTGGCGTGCTGCTAATGGTTCTTTAGGGCTGCTCTGAAGGATAATAAATTAGGCTGAAATTAACTGCTAAGAGCCTTCTGCAGAGGCACAGGCCTGACAAATGCTCTGCGTGTGATTTACTGCAGCAACGCTACCAGGGCACTTCCATTCCCCGGCTAAAAAATATTGACTATTTTTTTCAACTGAGTGATGAGGTTTGGTGAACGGGACGCCAGTGACCTTGAGCGTTGACCTTCTCCCTCTGCATTTGTCTTCCTGCTACTCCTGCTCAATTTTTTTTTCCTGTTGGCGACTGCATGTTTTTTTTTTCTTCTCCACATTCTTTAAAAACAGGCTTATGTGGTCTGGTTTCTTCACTCGGCTGCCGCGTACCAAGACCATTGCCAGGATGGTGCCAGTATACTGTACATAAATGTGTTTGTGATTAAATACTATTAATAAATGTAATGTCAATGTAATAAACCTGAACAAAAGCATAAAGAGAGGCTAGCCAGTGGCAATGAAATGGGCAAACACCGTGCCACCATTTGGTTTTAGCGCAGATGGGTCCAAGGTTTGCTGTTAAAGATCATGTTGAAAAAAAGCAATTGACATGTTGAGAGTTTTTTGGCCACATCCCAGTTCTTCTGCACCCTGCTGTGAGTACGTATGGCCATCTCTCTTGATTTTCATATAATTGTGCATCTTCATATCCAAATGTTTCGACTGTGGAATTGCTGTGATTCAGGTGCACTTTAGTGTCCATTTTACAGTCCCAATACCCAAACCTATCGCGGTTTACCTTAGACTTAGACCACCACAGGATCACCTACCACAGCTCTAACTTGCCTATTGCTATTTTCCATACCTCAAACATACACATGCATGAATGAATAAACACGCATTGTACGGGGAGAGAAGCAGCAACCAAACATCTTTGGGGGCCAGTAATCTTCAACAATGGGTTGAGCTTAAATTCGACCCATCCCTGAAAATCAAATTAAAAAGGGTCTTCTAACATATACATAAGCATTCCACTCTTTGTAATTTACAGGAATACCCTGTATCTTAAAGTGAACATGTCAGTAAGTTCCTTGCTACATATCATTTACTTTCTATACGGAACATTATGTATCTTGGCATCTCCCAGGACAGAACAATTTGTCTTGAACATTTTGCTCACTCCCAGGCAGACAGCTGCTTACGTTGCAGAGACATGCAGGGATTGCGATAGCCAAGCAAAAAAAAAAAAGCGTAATGTGCAATCAACCAAGGTTTTTACCCAGGAAGTACTGTCTTAGGTGGACGTCAAGCACACTTTTTAGATATGTTTATGTAGGCCTTCAGCACCTGTTTTGAGCTAGTTCACATTCCTTGCATGTAATAAAAAGGGGGTTGATTATTATTAAGGAAAATACATGGCAACAACGTATATTGCTGTAGATTCATGACGTGGGCAAAGTGACCCGAAGGTTAGCCATACCTGAATATAAGCATTCTGATCAAGACAGTCCTGTTTGAAAGCCCTTTTTGTTTTATACAGTTCATAGTACCCTACTTGTCAAGCAATTAGTTTTTTATCTGAGGGATAGCTACCATTCTGCTTTTTGGGAGCCACAATAGTGGGCAGCTGCCGTTCAGAGGCTTCAATCATGGAGCTTCATTGTTAGATGTAAAGCCCACTCTTTAACATGACCATATCTCCAAAACCAAACCACAAACCGCATTTCTTAAATGGCAGAGCTGAAATCCAATTTTTAGTGCTTAAAGAAGATGTCACCACACTTGAACCACTTGGCTCATCCACACTGCAATGCTGATGCAGTAGTCAATTAGTACTAGAATGGTTCCAACATATATAATAGCCACACATAAGCATGTAAACCATAATGCTCACCAAACAGAAGCACCTATAAAAGTGGACCAACCACAAAGCAGTCCAGTACAAATAAAAAATGAAAAAATCCAGCATTTGTTCAGCTTTCATGATAAAATCAGTTGCATTCATGTACGTTAAAGCATTCATGTACGTTAAAAACAGGTCCAAACACCGTGCCAAAATATTGCTTACATGTTTCAGATAAAAATATCTGTATCCAAAATGGTTAAGCTATTTTTTGTCTGGCGGCACACTGTTTAGACTTGCCTTTAGGGTCCATTCACATGTCCATAGAATGGGTCAGTTGTGGAACGAATCCCAGACTCATTCATTCTGTATGGGGCCAAAAGAGATGCGGACAGCACACAGTGTGCTGTCTACATCCGCATTTCCGGAGCGCGGCCCCGATCTTCCGGTCCGCGGCTCCCGAAAAAAATAGAACATGTTCTATTCTTGTCCGCAATTGCGGTCATGTTCTATGGGGGTGCCGGCCGGGTGTATTGCGGATCAGCACTATCTCCACTGTAAGCCGTGTACTGGGGTGGGCTCCCCAGGATACAATGAAGTCACGAACAAGGACAACAACCCCAAAACCAGCTTTTGCCAAATCAGAATTTTACTTAAATGTGGCAATAAACACAGCCACAAATGCTGAAAACATACAATCAATTTACATACACCCAACCTGAAGGCTGAGACCCTTGTGCTGCACAGCATGGTACCCTCCGATGGATGCAGGAGGAAAGGGCAGTAATTTACCTACTGGCAGGTACAACTAAACTGCCACACCTTACCTGTTATTACCCTAAAAGAACAGGAATCACTGTATGGGTGTGTGGTACGGGCTGGCCTGCGGTGCAGCACAACAGCTTACAATCTTACACAGATCTACAGTATTCCCTCTCCCATAACTGATCATGTAGCACAAGCCTTAGCAAAACGCCAGCCTGGCTTGAGTTTGTGGGGATTTATCAGCTTTCCAAGGTGAAATGTCCCTTTAGGTTATGGAGTCCTTGCCAATGAACAGTATTCACACTTGTGGCCAGACACAAACAGAAACCCTAACTAACTAACTACAGGCCTGCTCTCAGTCTCTAGGCGCCAACACTGTGATGAGGTGCGTGCACGATCTTACCAACCCAGGTCTGCTTTACATCTGCTGGTGACTCTGAACAGAACAAACGTCTCTCCAACAAGCATGCGGTACCACAGTGTGTGTTGCTTTGTTCCTCTGCTCTCATCAGCGTTCCTGGCAGCAATCTTCCTTTCTCTGGAGAGGATCAGGGTCTTAGGCACAATTAGCTTCACTTAGCTGCAGCTCTGGTCAGTCTCACACCTGGATGCCGTCAGATTCACTGCTCACACAGTTCTTCAGTGTCTCTCACAGCCTCCTTCTAAGATGGCTGCTGGCTTCCTCTCCAGACTTGTAACTCCAACCCTCTCATGAATATAGAGATATATGTACAGTCTGTAGCTGTGTTAGGAAATAGCGGCATCTTGTGGCCAAACAGCAGAATGTCAGTCCAGAACATTTCATTTAATCGCACAGTGTTCAGACAAGGAGAGCTATTTCCCCATCTCACACCAGTTGCTGCTTTCTCATATTTCAATAAGGGTCACATGATCTGTGATGTCAGTTTCTCTCCCTGCTCTGAGAGATCAGATATGTGTCTGTACACCAGACGTCACTGTGCTGGCCACGCCCCCCTGCACTGCCGGCATGGCAGAGGACTTATGCAGAGCATTGCACAAGAACAGGTAGGGGGAAGGTCCTGTGTGTATCAGCAGTGTCATTGTACAGCTGGGACTTGTAGTCCTACACATACAACATGCTGCTGAGTATCCCAGCAGGCAGACATGTCACTCAGGGCAGGACTTGTATTCACTCCCTTAGCAGAGCATGGGAAAGGGCAGAGATAGTTGTCATTGCAGGTAAACAAAGGGCCAGAAGAGAACTAGGGAAATGATGAAATACATATATTTTTGGCCTAAAAACTGCTTAGCTTCGTTATATATTGCTGCTCATCAGATTTACAGTGCTCTGTTTTTTTTTGTTTTATAACTCAGACAACTCCTTTAAGCAAGTACTCTCTGCACTGATGAGGGGCAATCACCCCGAAACAGCTGTCTGCAGATGAGATGCTGGCTTAGTTCTTTTCTGCGTCATGTCTTAAGACCAGTTTAAAAGGTTGAACATTGACTTATATGATAGCTAACTTAGATCTGGTGGCATTAGAGGGAGAACTTGCTAAGAGCTTATTTGCATCCCTTTCCCAGAATTCCAGAGGAGCATTGTCTAGTCAATAAGACTAAGACCAATTAGGCACTCTCTATAAGGAGATGTAGTATCCCCAAAGCCAAAAATAATGAAACCATATGTGAGAGAGTGATCATTCAAACGCATGTAAATGGAGTGAATCGAGTACCCAATGACTTGCTATATTGTTGATCAGTGCTCGACCATGTAAAACTTTTTCTCTACCAGTCTTGACAGTCAGATATCGATCTTTTGATCCAATTGATTCTATCTGGTCTGAGGTGTGACATTCCCAGACAGTGTGGCATAGAGGACTGCCATACCGAATCCTGGTTAGTTGTCTCTCATTATGTTGGAGAGTGAGGAACAACATAAAAGAGGCCTAACAGCTACAGTATATACTGTATGGCTCCCAAGCCACAATGTGGTCCACTTGGGTGTATATGGGTACTGTTAAAATATGTTGTGGTTCTGCATCTTCTTTAGGGTATGTCCACATGGGGCATAAATGCTGAGGATTTGCTGCCAGAGTCTTGCATGCATGTAATCTGCAGTGGCTTATAGTAGCAATGTGGATGAGATTTTAAGAAATCACATCCATGTGCTGCAAATAAAATCTGCAGCTTAAAGGGGTTATCCCATGAACATGACAATAGCTTTCTAACAAAGCTAGAACCAGCCTTGTACCTCACATGGATCCAATGATCTCCACATTCATTGCTCCAATTGCTCTGCTAGATTTATTTCAAGTTGTCATCTAAGGGGATGTGTCCTTTATAGGGGTATGTCCTTTCTGCTGCAGCTGGTGGCAGTTGAAGGATACAACTGAGCTTGTGCTTCCACCTCAGTGAGCAGGACAGAAAAATTTGAAAAACATTACATGCAATTACAAAAGTATTCAGATCCAGGTGCTGTACAATATTTTTCGTGGAACAACCCCTTTATATTGACCTGTGGAGAATTTTTATAGCAGCTGCAAATTTTCATATATGTAAAGCAATCTGAAGCACAATCACACAGCAAAACCTGCACATGATTCTGCTGCGGATTTTTCACTGCATTTAACATTCCGTGTGGATGTACTTTAAGGGTTCCTTCACACACATCAGATTTTGTTGCAGTTCCATTCATATGAATGAGCCATGAAGAAATCCATGTGTTTCCACCAAAACACTCCCAGTCACATGTATGGAACTGATTTTCAGACGCAAAAAGTTTTCCTATGGCGTATGGAGGAACTCTTAAGGTGCCAAGGCCTAATTTAGAAGAACAAGAACATTTAATGCTATAGCTGCTGACTATATTGTTCACATCTCCGTTCTGGCCTCCGTTATAATAGCTGCAAAAGTGGATTTAGTGACCTTGGCACCCATATGTCTATGGTATAAGATAGACCTCATCATGATAAAAGAATCAACTTAATGTCCATGGAACTGTACATATCTTAGATGTAGGATGTTTAGGAGTGGCCCATTGTTTCCTCTGTAATAAAGGCAAAGGCTGGGATGAAATCAAGCTCCTCTCTCCTATACAGGCTGCCATCATCAGCACAGCCTCCGTACAAGGCAGGCTGGATATATTGCTACCATTACATCGTGCAAGGAACACATTCCGTAAAGATGAAGGCGTTGTAAATTATACAAATATGATGCTAACAAGCCAGGAAATGCACTGCTAATGGGGTCAGATACAGTGTTCCTGCAGTGTAACAAATCAAGGGCAGCAGCAGCCTGAGAGGTGACACCACCACTACCTCCTCAGCACGTCCTGCCTAGTTTGGAGCCCGCTGCTTAGTTTATAGTCCTGGCAGCAGAAGATGATGCAGGTGCTCTGGTCTCTTCCCAGCTAGTGAAGAGGCTGGAGAAGAAATTAACCTCTTACTCTGCTGAATCAAAAGGAATGCCCGATAATTGCATAGAAGGTCCCATCCTGGGCGACGTCATGAGATATTGGTATGACAGAGGTTAATACGGCTGGTAAATGCTATGTAAAGATCTGTCATTACTTTAAAGGAAGCCTTATATTCCCAGGCCTATATATTTCATGCCAGCGCAGAAGTGAAGCAAGCAGAATCTCCATGACATGAAAGATCCTCCTTACCCACACATGGCCGCTCATAGGGGCATGATGATGTGATTGCAGGTGTTTTCAGATATTATCATTTTATGGTATGTTATGTGAAAGGGTTGACTGATCAAGGAGTTTGTGATTTTAACCTCTTTGATGAATGAGTCAAACCTATAGAATAACATAGAAGCACTCAGGTCTTGAATGAAGCATCTATTTCTTGATCTACACTGGGTTTCGAGACAATGAGAATAATTTACAAGTTGAAAATACAATATGCCAAGTGTTTTACACAAAGTAACAGAAATTTCATCTTTCCATTTCTATCCGAAATTCTGAATCAACATTAATTAACCTGAAACATTACCCAAAGCTGGTAAAAAATCAGTCAATGTACAATGTATGCAATACACTATTCTAGAACAAATGGCAATCTTCTAGTCAAAGGATGGAGAAAATTGCACCCCGTTCTAGAGAAACCTTGAGCTACAGTTACCTTTACTAGTTATTATTCTTGTTTGGGTTGGAGTTAGTAGCTGAATTGAAGAAGACAGACCCCAGGGGCATAGCTATAAGAGGTGTAGAGGAAGGACTTGTCCCTAATGTTTGCAGTGATCTAAAGGCCCACATGAGGAGACAAGAGAGTTATAAATGGCACAAAGAAAGATATCACCATACTTCATACCCATGTGATATGATAACTATTACCTGAGATGCCAAACCTAGTCTACTTTTATGCAAAAAGGGAAGGTTTGTTGAAATCTAACTTTTATTATAGTTTCACCTTTTAACCTGTTCCCGACACATGACTTACCGATACGGCATGATGTCCCGGTACTTAAGGACACATGACGTACCGGTACGTCATGTATAGTTACGATCACCGGTGATCGGAATTAGGTGCCTGCTCAAATCATTAAGCAGGCACCTTGGGTCAATGCCCAGGGGGGTCCTGTGAACCCCCCCGTGTCGGCGATCGCAGCAAACCGCAGGACCCGATAACCCACCAATTACCATCCTGCGATCCTGAGAGGTGATGGTGACATCACCACTCAGGATCGTCTCTCATTGGTCAGCTGGGCGGGTGGGCCATTCAAATTACTGCAGAGCTGCACGTGGATCTCCAGAGCTACAGGGATCATCAGCCAGCACCCCCATCTGTGCCCAGTACCACCTTCACACAGGTATTTAGGGAAAGGTTAGGGACAGGTTAGGTTAGGCAGGGATATTCAGGGAACGTTAGTGAAAAAAAAAAGAGCCAGTTTTTGTGACCCTAGACCCCCCCCCCAGGGGTGCTGCAGCTTGCCCCCCTGCCCCACCCACCACAACTTTTTTTGGGGCGCAAGCAGTTTATTTATTTTTTCTGCGTACGCTGACTGTGGCCGACACTCTTAGCGTCCGCCCACCATTAGCGCATCGCACAACCCACCGCTGATCAACTTAAGACGGTTGATCAGTGAGTTTAAATTTATTTATATTTATTGGCCTTTTTTTTGTCTGTTAGGTTTAGGGTAAGTTCGCGGACACCCGTGCCCCCACACACACGCACACCAAATAAAGTTTATCACGCACACACACACACTCCCCTATGGCCCGCCGGATGTTTTCAGCCAAGGAGGACGAGGATAACCCCACTTTCCTTTTTTCATCCACGTCCTCCTCATCATCTAGCGATGATTATGAGCCCCCAAGGCGGCGGAGCAAGGGTATGATAAACCCCAGAGCGTTTTAAGCCCGTAATTCCCGATTTTGTAGGCCAACCAGGAATCCAGATTTCCACAATGGGCTTCACTGAATACGACTACTTTAGTCTTTTTTTCAGTGACCACTTTGTAAATCTAATGGTGGAGCAAACAAACCTTTACACCCAACAGTTTGTTGCTCAACACCTGGGCTCCATTTTGGCTAGGCCCGGTGGCTGGACTCCGGTCAGTGCAGCCGAGATGAGGACGTTTTGGGGCCTCGTGCTGCACATGTGTCTAGTCAAGAAACCTAGTGTCAGGCATTACAGGAGTGGGGACATCCTCTACCAGATCCCACTTTACAGTACAGCCATGACACGCTCCCGGTTTGAGGCCATCCGGAAATGCCTGCATTATGCATATAATGCAGCATGTCCCCCCCAAGGTGATCCTGCTTATGACTGCCTTTACAAAATCAGGCCGGTCATCGATCACTTTGGGGCCAAATTTGTGCAGGCCTATGTACCTGGAAGCGAGGTCGCGGTTGATAAGTCTCTCATTGTTTCAAGGGGAGACTCCTTTTCCACCAGTATGTTCCCTCTAAGAGGGTGAGGTATGGCGTGAAGCTGTACAAACTTTGTGAGAGTACCTCAGGGTACACTTACAAGTTTCGTGTGTACGAGGGGCGAGATTCCCGTATTCAACCCCCAGAATGTCCCCCCACTCTTGGTGTCAGTGGGAAACTTGTGTGAGACCTTATGCACCCACTGCTAGATAAGGCTTACCACCTGTACAAGGATAACTTTTATACTAGTATCCCCTTGTTCCAGTCCCTTGCCGCCAGATCCACGTCTGCTTGTAGGACCGTGGAGAAAAATTAACGCGGCCTCCCTACCCACCCTCTCCAGGTACCTATCCCCAGAGGTGAGACCCGTGCCCTTACCAGTGGAAACCTGTTGCTGGTCAGATATAAGGACAAGAGGGATGTTCTTGTACTGGCCACAATTCAGGGTAACGGCATCACCCCTGTTCCTGTGCGAGGTACAGCGGCAACGGTCCTCAAACCCGATTGTATCGTCGACTACAATCGGTATATGGGAGAAGTTGATCTCTCTGATCAAGTCCTCAAGCCATATGATGCCATGCGCAAAACCCAGGCATGGTACAAAAAAGTTGCGGTCTACTTGGTGCAGGTTGCCTTGTACAACTCTTTTGTGTTGTCCTGGAGCGCTGGCAACACAGGGACATTCCTCCAGTTCTATGAGTCAGTCCTCAAGGACCTGATCTTTTCTGACCGGGAAAGAGCAGGCCGGAGTACCTCGAAACTGGAGGCGCCCGGATCGTCCCTGGCCAACACTTTCCAGGTGTGGTCCCCCATACTAGAAAGAAGGGACAGACCCCAAAAAGGTGCAGAGTGTGTCCTAGGAGGGGAATACGGAAGAACACCACTACTCAGTGTGACACGTGCCCCGATCATCCAGGCCTCCGCATTATTGGTTGCTTCAGGGAGTAACACAGTTCCATAAAGTACTAAATTTATATTCCCCTTCCCCAATTTAGCCACTGAAAATCGGATAAAAAACTATGGTTCTCAGACTTAAGACACTAAAATGAAAAAAAAAAAAAATCTAAAATATTATTTAGTAAAACTAAAATAAATTTAAAAAATTAGGTATCGCCGCGTCTGTAAGAATAAAAATACCCCATTTTTTTGTCACCTTACATCACAAAAATTGTAAAAGCAAGCGATCAAAAAGTCATATGCCCCCCAAAATAGTGCCAATAAAACCGTCCTTTCATCCCGCAAAAAATGAGCCCCTACCTAAGATAATCGGCTAAAAACTAAAAAAAATATGACTCTTAGACTATGGAGATACTAAAATGTTTTTTTTGTTTATAAAAAGATAATATAGTGTAAAACATAAATACATTTGAAAAAGTAGACATATTAGGCATTGCCGCATCCGTAAGAATCTGCTCTTTTAACATAACCTAACCCCTCAGATGAACATGGTCAAAAAAATTAAATAAACACCGTGCCACCGAGCAATTTTTTGGAAAATTTTCCATTTTAATCAGTTTTTTTCCAGTAACAAAGCAAGGGTTAACAGCCAAACAAAACTTAATATTTATTACCCTGATTCTGCTGTTTACAGAAACACCCCATATGTGGTCGTAAACTGCTGTATGACCAAACGGCAGGGCGCAGAAGGAAAGGTACGCTGCTGTATGGTTTCTGGAAGGCAGATTTTGATGGCCTTCTTTTTTTTCACACCATGTCCCATTTGAAGCCCCCCCTGATGCACCCCTAGAGTAGAAACTCCATAAAAGCTACCCCATTTAAGAAACTACACCCCTCAAGGTATTCAAAACTGATTTTACAAATTTTATTAACCCTTTAGGTGTTCCTCAACAGTTTATGGCAAATGGCGATGAAATTTCAAAATTTCTATTTTTGGTAATCTTGTAATATAGAGCAACCAAAAATCATATGTACCCTAAAAATAGTCCCAACAAAACTGCCACCTTATCCTGTAGTTTCCAAAATCACTTTTATGGAGTTTCTACTCTAGGGGTGCATCAGGGGGGCTTGGGGACATGGTGTAAATAAACCAGTCCAGCAAAATCTGCCTCCCAAAAACCACACGGCGCACCTTTCCCACTACGCCCTACCGTGTGCCCGTACAGTAGTTTACAGCCAAATAAGGGGTGTTTCTGCAAACTACAGAATTGAGGCAATTAATATAGCATTTTGTTTGGCTATTAACCCTTGCTTTATTACTAAAAAATGGATTAAAATGGAACATTTGCCAAAAATTGAAATTCTCAAACTTCATCTTCATTTGCCAATAACTCTTGTGCAACACCTAAAGGGTTAACAAAGTTTGTCAAATCAATTTTAAAAACTTTGAAGGGTGTAGTTTCTTAGATGGGGTCACTTTTATGGAGTTTCTACTCTAGGGGTGCATCAGGGGGGCTTCAAATGGGACATGGTGTAAATAAACCAGTCCAGCAAAATCTGCCTTCCAAAAACCACACGGCGCACCTTTCCCTCTATGCCCTACCATGTGCCTGTACAGTAGTTTACGGCCACATATGGCATGTTTCTGCAAACGACAGAATCAGGGCAATAAATATAGCATTTTGTTTGGCTGTTAACCCTTGCTTTGTTACTGGAAAAAATGGATTAAAATGGAAAATGTGCAAAAAAATCTAAATTCTGACATTTTATCTCCATTTGCCATTAACTCTTGTGGAACACCTAAAGGGTTAATGACGTTTTCAAAATCAGTTTTAAATACCTTGAGGGTTGCAGTTTCTAGAATGGGGCCATTTTTGGGTAGTTTCTATTATGTAAGCCTCACAAAGTGACTTCAGACCTAAACTGGTCCCTAAAAATTGGGTTTTTGAAAATTTCTGAAAAATTTTAAGATTTGCTTCTAAACTTCTAAGCCTTGTAATGTCCCCAAAAACTAAAATGTCATTCCCAAAATGTTCTAAACATGAAGTAGACATATGGGGAATGTAAAGTAATAACTATTTTTGGAGGTATTACTATTAGGGATGAGCGAACTCGAACTGTATAGTTCGGGTTCGTACCGAATTTTGGGGTGTCCGTGACACGGACCCGAACCCGGACATTTTCGTAAAAGTCCGGGTTCGGGTTCGGTGTTCGTCGCTTTCTTCGCGCTTTTGTGACGCTTTCTTGGCGCTTTTTGAAAGGCTGCAAAGCAGCCAATCAACAAGCGTCATACTACTTGCCCCAAGAGGCCATCACAGCCATGCCTACTATTGGCATGGCTGTGATTGGCCAGAGCACCATGTGACCCAGCCTCTATTTAAGCTGGAGTCACATAGCGCCGCCCGTCACTCTGCTCTGATTAGCGTAGGGAGAGGTTGCGGCTGCGACAGTAGGGCGAGATTAGGCAGATTAACTCCTCCAAAGGACTTGATTAACTGATCGATCTGCAGCTGTGGATCATTGAGCTGCTGATCCTCAATTGCTCACTGTTTTTAGGCTGCACAGACCGTTTGTCAGTCTCATTTTTCTGGGGTGATCGGCGGCCATTTTGTGTCTTGTGGTGCGCCAGCACAAGCTGCGACCAAGTGCATTTAACCCTCAATGGTGTGGTTGTTTTTTGGCTAAAGCCTACATCAGGGTGAAGCTGTCACACCAAGTGCATTTAACCAGCAATAGTCTGTTCATTTTTTGGCCATATACAAAATCAGGGGCAAGCTGCGCCTGTCACCAAGTGCATTTAACCCTCAATGGTGTGGTTGTTTTTTGGCTAAAGCCTACATCAGGGTGAAGCTGTCACACCAAGTGCATTTAACCAGCAATAGTCTGTTCATTTTTTGGCCATATACAAAATCAGGGGCAAGCTGCGCCTGTCACCAAGTGCATTTAACCCTCAATGGTGTGGTTGTTTTTTGGCTAAAGCCTACATCAGGGTGAAGCTGTCACACCAAGTGCATTTAACCAGCAATAGTCTGTTCATTTTTTGGCCATATACAAAATCAGGGGCAAGCTGCGCCTGTCACCAAGTGCATTTAACCCTCAATGGTGTGGTTGTTTTTTGGCTAAAGCCTACATCAGGGTGAAGCTGTCACACCAAGTGCATTTAACCAGCAATAGTCTGTTCATTTTTTGGCCATATCCCAGTCTAATTCTGTCACTAAATCCATACCGGTCACCCAGCGCCTAAATACTAGGCCTCAAATTTATATCCAGCTAAATCTGTCCCTAGTGCTGTAGCTGGGCGAGTTATTTAGTGTCCGTTCAAGCACATTTCTTGTTCTGGGTTGAAATACAATTCCCAATTTAGCAATTTCATAATTTAGTGGTTCCTGCTATATCAGAGCTATTTGAAATCTATCCCAAAAAGGGTATATAATATTGAAGGTGCACATTGGGTCATTCAGAATAACTTCACACACACCCGCTACTGTGTATTTCCAAGTCTAATTCTGTCACTAAACCCATACCTGTCACCCAGCGCCTAAATACTAGGCCTCAAATTTAAATCCCTCTAAATCTCTCGTTACCCACCGCTGTACTGTTGTTGCTGGGCAAGATATTTAGTGTCCGTCAAAGCACATTTTTTGTTCTGGGTTGAAGTACAATTCCCAATTTAGCAATTTCATAATTTAGTGGTTTCTGCTATATCAGAGCTATTTGAAATCTATCCCTAAAAGGGTATATAATATTGAAGGTGCACATAGGGTCATTCAGAATAACTTCACACACACGCTTCTGTGCATTTCCAAGTCTAATTCTGTCACTAAATCCATACCGGTGACCCAGCGCCTAAATACTAGGCCTCAAATTTAAATCCCTCTAAATCTCTCGTTACCCACCACTGTACTGTTGTTGCTGGGCAAGATATTTAGTGTCCGTCAAAGCACATTTTTTGTTCTGGGTTGAAGTACAATTCCCAATTTAGCAATTTCATAATTTAGTGGTTTCTGCTATATCAGAGCTATTTGAAATCTATCCCTAAAAGGGTATATAATATTGAAGGTGCACATAGGGTCATTCAGAATAACTTCACACACACGCTTCTGTGCATTTCCAAGTCTAATTCTGTCACTAAATCCATACCGGTGACCCAGCGCCTAAATACTAGGCCTCAAATTTAAATCCCTCTAAATCTCTCGTTACCCACCGCTGTACTGTTGTTGCTGGGCAAGATATTTAGTGTCCGTCAAAGCACATTTTTTGTTCTGGGTTGAAGTACAATTCCCAATTTAGCAATTTCATAATTTAGTGGTTTCTGCTATATCAGAGCTATTTGAAATCTATCCCTAAAAGGGTATATAATATTGAAGGTGCACATAGGGTCATTCAGAATAACTTCACACACACGCTTCTGTGCATTTCCAAGTCTAATTCTGTCACTAAATCCATACCGGTGACCCAGCGCCTAAATACTAGGCCTCAAATTTAAATCCCTCTAAATCTCTCGTTACCCACCGCTGTACTGTTGTTGCTGGGCAAGATATTTAGTGTCCGTCAAAGCACATTTTTTGTTCTGGGTTGAAGTACAATTCCCAATTTAGCAATTTCATAATTTAGTGGTTCCTGCTATATCAGAGCTATTTGAAATCTATCCCAAAAAGGGTATATAATATTGAAGGTGCACATTGGGTCATTCAGAATAACTTCACACACACCCGCTACTGTGTATTTCCAAGTCTAATTCTGTCACTAAACCCATACCTGTCACCCAGCGCCTAAATACTAGGCCTCAAATTTAAATCCCTCTAAATCTCTCGTTACCCACCGCTGTACTGTTGTTGCTGGGCAAGATATTTAGTGTCCGTCAAAGCACATTTTTTGTTCTGGGTTGAAGTACAATTCCCAATTTAGCAATTTCATAATTTAGTGGTTTCTGCTATATCAGAGCTATTTGAAATCTATCCCTAAAAGGGTATATAATATTGAAGGTGCACATAGGGTCATTCAGAATAACTTCACACACACGCTTCTGTGCATTTCCAAGTCTAATTCTGTCACTAAATCCATACCGGTGACCCAGCGCCTAAATACTAGGCCTCAAATTTAAATCCCTCTAAATCTCTCGTTACCCACCGCTGTACTGTTGTTGCTGGGCAAGATATTTAGTGTCCGTCAAAGCACATTTTTTGTTCTGGGTTGAAGTACAATTCCCAATTTAGCAATTTCATAATTTAGTGGTTTCTGCTATATCAGAGCTATTTGAAATCTATCCCTAAAAGGGTATATAATATTGAAGGTGCACATTAGGGTCATTCAGAATAACTTCACACACACCGCTTCTGTGCATTTCCAAGTCTAATTCTGTCACTAAATCCATACCGGTGACCCAGCGCCTAAATACTAGGCCTCAAATTTAAATCCCTCTAAATCTCTCGTTACCCACCGCTGTACTGTTGTTGCTGGGCAAGATATTTAGTGTCCGTCAAAGCACATTTTTTGTTCTGGGTTGAAGTACAATTCCCAATTTAGCAATTTCATAATTTAGTGGTTTCTGCTATATCAGAGCTATTTGAAATCTATCCCTAAAAGGGTATATAATATTGAAGGTGCACATAGGGTCATTCAGAATAACTTCACACACACGCTTCTGTGCATTTCCAAGTCTAATTCTGTCACTAAATCCATACCGGTGACCCAGCGCCTAAATACTAGGCCTCAAATTTAAATCCCTCTAAATCTCTCGTTACCCACCGCTGTACTGTTGTTGCTGGGCAAGATATTTAGTGTCCGTCAAAGCACATTTTTTGTTCTGGGTTGAAGTACAATTCCCAATTTAGCAATTTCATAATTTAGTGGTTCCTGCTATATCAGAGCTATTTGAAATCTATCCCTAAAAGGGTATATAATATTGAAGGTGCACATTGGGTCATTCAGAATAACTTCACACACACCCGCTACTGTGTATTTCCAAGTCTAATTCTGTCACTAAACCCATACCTGTCACCCAGCGCCTAAATACTAGGCCTCAAATTTAAATCCCTCTAAATCTCTCGTTACCCACCGCTGTACTGTTGTTGCTGGGCAAGATATTTAGTGTCCGTCAAAGCACATTTTTTGTTCTGGGTTGAAGTACAATTCCCAATTTAGCAATTTCATAATTTAGTGGTTTCTGCTATATCAGAGCTATTTGAAATCTATCCCTAAAAGGGTATATAATATTGAAGGTGCACATAGGGTCATTCAGAATAACTTCACACACACGCTTCTGTGCATTTCCAAGTCTAATTCTGTCACTAAATCCATACCGGTGACCCAGCGCCTAAATACTAGGCCTCAAATTTAAATCCCTCTAAATCTCTCGTTACCCACCGCTGTACTGTTGTTGCTGGGCAAGATATTTAGTGTCCGTCAAAGCACATTTTTTGTTCTGGGTTGAAGTACAATTCCCAATTTAGCAATTTCATAATTTAGTGGTTCCTGCTATATCAGAGCTATTTGAAATCTATCCCAAAAAGGGTATATAATATTGAAGGTGCACATTGGGTCATTCAGAATAACTTCACACACACCCGCTACTGTGTATTTCCAAGTCTAATTCTGTCACTAAACCCATACCTGTCACCCAGCGCCTAAATACTAGGCCTCAAATTTAAATCCCTCTAAATCTCTCGTTACCGCTGTACTGTTGTAGCTGGGAAAGTTATTTAGTGTCCCGTCAAAGCACATTTTTTGTTCTGGGTTGAAGTACAATTCCCAATTTAGCAATTTCATAATTTAGTGGTTCTGCTATATCAGAGCTATTTGAAATCTATCCCAAAAAGGGTATATAATATTCAAGGTGCACATTGGGTCATTCAGAATAACTTCACACACACGCTTCTGTGCATTTCCAAGTCTAATTCTGTCACTAAATCCATACCGGTCACCCAGCGCCTAAATACTAGGCCTCAAATTTAAATCCCTCTAAATCTCTCGTTACCGCTGTACTGTTGTAGCTGGGAAAGTTATTTAGTGCCCGTCAAAGCACATTTTTTGTTCTGGGTTGAAGTACAATTCCCAATTTAGCAATTTCATAATTTAGTGGTTCCTGCTATATCAGAGCTATTTGAAATCTATCCCAAAAAGGGTATATAATATTCAAGGTGCACATTGGGTCATTCAGAATAACTTCACACACACGCTTCTGTGCATTTCCAAGTCTAATTCTGTCACTAAATCCATACCGGTCACCCAGCGCCTAAATACTAGGCCTCAAATTTATATCCCGCTGAATTTGAATACAATACATTGGGCCAAATAATATATTTGTTGTTGTGGTGAACCATAACAATGAGAAAAACATCTAGTAAGGGACGCGGACGTGGACATGGTCGTGGTGGTGTTAGTGGACCCTCTGGTGCTGGGAGAGGACGTGGCCGTTCTGCCACATCCACACGTCCTAGTGTACCAACTACCTCAGGTCCCAGTAGCCGCCAGAATTTACAGCGATATATGGTGGGGCCCAATGCCGTTCTAAGGATGGTAAGGCCTGAGCAGGTACAGGCATTAGTCAATTGGGTGGCCGACAGTGGATCCAGCACGTTCACATTATCTCCCACCCAGTCTTCTGCAGAAAGCGCACAGATGGCGCCTGAAAACCAACCCCATCAGTCTGTCACATCACCCCCATGCATACCAGGGAAACTGTCTCAGCCTCAAGTTATGCAGCAGTCTCTTATGCTGTTTGAAGACTCCGCTGGCAGGGTTTCCCAAGGGCATCCACCTAGCCCTTCCCCAGCGGTGAAAGACATAGAATGCACTGACGCACAACCACTTATGTTTCCTGATGATGAGGACATGGGAATACCACCTCAGCATGTCTCTGATGATGACGAAACACAGGTGCCAACTGCTGCGTCTTTCTGCAGTGTGCAGACTGAACAGGAGGTCAGGGATCAAGACTGGGTGGAAGACGATGCAGGGGACGATGAGGTCCTAGACCCCACATGGAATGAAGGTCGTGCCACTGACTTTCACAGTTCGGAGGAAGAGGCAGTGGTGAGACCGAGCCAACAGCGTAGCAAAAGAGGGAGCAGTGGGCAAAAGCAGAACACCCGCCGCCAAGAGACTCCGCCTGCTACTGACCGCCGCCATCTGGGACCGAGCACCCCAAAGGCAGCTTCAAGGAGTTCCCTGGCATGGCACTTCTTCAAACAATGTGCTGACGACAAGACCCGAGTGGTTTGCACGCTGTGCCATCAGAGCCTGAAGCGAGGCATTAACGTTCTGAACCTGAGCACAACCTGCATGACCAGGCACCTGCATGCAAAGCATGAACTGCAGTGGAGTAAACACCTTAAAACCAAGGAAGTCACTCAGGCTCCCCCTGCTACCTCTTCTGCTGCTGCCGCCTCGGCCTATTCTGCTGCTGCCGCCTCGGCCTCTTCCTCCGCCTCTGGAGGAACGTTGGCACCTGCCGCCCAGCAAACAGGGGATGTACCACCAACACCACCACCACCACCTCCGTCACCAAGCGTCTCAACCATGTCACACGCCAGCGTTCAGCTCTCCATCTCACAAACATTTGATAGAAAGCGTAAATTCCCACCTAGCCACCCTCGATCCCTGGCCCTGAATGCCAGCATTTCTAAACTACTGGCCTATGAAATGCTGTCATTTAGGCTGGTGGACACAGACAGCTTCAAACAGCTCATGTCGCTTGCTGTCCCACAGTATGTTGTTCCCAGCCGGCACTACTTCTCCAAGAGAGCCGTGCCTTCCCTGCACAACCAAGTATCCGATAAAATCAAGTGTGCACTGCGCAACGCCATCTGTAGCAAGGTCCACCTAACCACAGATACGTGGACCAGTAAGCACGGCCAGGGACGCTATATCTCCCTAACTGCACACTGGGTAAATGTAGTGGCAGCTGGGCCCCAGGCGGAGAGCTGTTTGGCGCACGTCCTGCCGCCGCCAAGGATCGCAGGGCAACATTCTTTGCCTCCTGTTGCCACCTCCTCCTTCTCGGCTTCCTCCTCCTCTTCTTCCACCTGCTCATCCAGTCAGCCACACACCTTCACCACCAACTTCAGCACAGCCCGGGGTAAACGTCAGCAGGCCATTCTGAAACTCATATGTTTGGGGGACAGGCCCCACACCGCACAGGAGTTGTGGCGGGGTATTGAACAACAGACCGACGAGTGGTTGCTGCCGGTGAGCCTCAAGCCCGGCCTGGTGGTGTGTGATAATGGGCGAAATCTCGTTGCAGCTCTGGGACTAGCCAATTTGACGCACATCCCTTGCTTGGCGCATGTGCTGAATTTGGTGGTGCAGAAGTTCATTCACAACTACCCCGACATGTCAGAGCTGCTGCATAAAGTGCGGGCCGTCTGTTCGCGCTTCCGGCGTTCACATCCTGCCGCTGCTCGCCTGTCTGCGCTACAGCGTAACTTCGGCCTTCCCGCTCACCGCCTCATATGCGACGTGCCCACCAGGTGGAACTCCACCTTGCACATGCTGGACAGACTGTGCGAGCAGCAGCAGGCCATAGTGGAGTTTCAGCTGCAGCACGCACGGGTCAGTCGCACTACAGAACAGCACCACTTCACCACCAATGACTGGGCCTCCATGCGAGACCTGTGTGCCCTGTTGCGCTGTTTCGAGTACTCCACCAACATGGCCAGTGGCGATGACACCGTTATCAGCGTTACAATACCACTTCTATGTCTCCTTGAGAAAACACTTAGGGCGATGATGGAACAGGAGGTGGCCCAGGAGGAGGAGGAGGAGGATGAGGAAGAGGGGTCATTTTTAGCACTTTCAGGCCAGTCTCTTCGAAGTGACTCAGAGGGAGGTTTTTTGCAACAGCAGAGGCCAGGTACAAATGTGGCCAGCCAGGGCCCACTACTGGAGGACGAGGAGGACGAGGATGAGGAGGAGGTGGAGGAGGATGAGGATGAAGCATGGTCACAGCGGGGTGGCACCCAACGCAGCTCGGGTCCATCACTGGTGCGTGGCTGGGGGGAAAGGCAGGACGATGACGATACGCCTCCCACAGAGGACAGCTTGTCCTTACCCCTGGGCAGCCTGGCACACATGAGCGACTACATGCTGCAGTGCCTGCGCAACGACAGCAGAGTTGCCCACATTTTAACCTGTGCGGACTACTGGGTTGCCACCCTGCTGGATCCACGCTACAAAGACAATGTGCCCACCTTACTTCCTGCACTGGAGCGTGATAGGAAGATGCGCGAGTACAAGCGCACGTTGGTAGACGCGCTACTGAGAGCATTCCCAAATGTCACAGGGGAACAAGTGGAAGCCCAAGGCCAAGGCAGAGGAGGAGCAAGAGGTCGCCAAGGCAGCTGTGTCACGGCCAGCTCCTCTGAGGGCAGGGTTAGCATGGCAGAGATGTGGAAAACTTTTGTCAACACGCCACAGCTAACTGCACCACCACCTGATACGCAACGTGTTAGCAGGAGGCAACATTTCACTAACATGGTGGAACAGTACGTGTGCACACCCCTCCACGTACTGACTGATGGTTCGGCCCCATTCAACTTCTGGGTCTCTAAATTGTCCACGTGGCCAGAGCTAGCCTTTTATGCCTTGGAGGTGCTGGCCTGCCCGGCAGCCAGCGTTTTGTCTGAACGTGTATTCAGCACGGCAGGGGGCGTCATTACAGACAAACGCAGCCGCCTGTCTACAGCCAATGTGGACAAGCTGACGTTCATAAAAATGAACCAGGCATGGATCCCACAGGACCTGTCCGTCCCTTGTCCAGATTAGACATTAACTACCTCCCCATAACCATATATTATTGGACTCCAGGGCACTTCCTCATTCAATCCTATTTTTATTTTCATTTTACCATTATATTGCGATGCTACCCAAAGTTGAATGAACCTCTCCTCTGCCTGTGTGCTAGGCCTAAATATATGCCAATGGACTGTTGCAGTGGTGGCTGACATGAAGCCTGATTCTCTGCTATGACATGCAGACTAATTCTCTGCTGACATGAAGCCAGATTGTCTGTTACGGGACCTCTCTCCTCTGCCTGGGTGCTGGGCCTAAATTTATGACAATGGACTGTTGCAGTGGTGGCTGACGTGAAGCCTGATTCTCTGCTATGACATGCAGACTGATTCTCTGCTGACATGAAGCCAGATCGTCTGTTACGGGACCTCTCTGCTCTGCCTGTGTGCTAGGCCTAAATATATGCCAATGGACTGTTGCAGTGGTGGGTGACGTGAAGCCTCATTCTCTGCTATGACATGCAGACTGATTCTCTGCTGACATGAAGCCAGATTGTCTGTTACGGGACCTCTCTGCTCTGCCTGTGTGCTAGGCCTAAATATATGCCAATGGACTGTTGCAGTGGTGGGTGACGTGAAGCCTCATTCTCTGCTATGACATGCAGACTGATTCTCTGCTGTCATGAAGCCAGATTGTCTGTTACGGGACCTCTCTGCTCTGCCTGTGTGCTAGGCCTAAATATATGCCAATGGACTGTTGCAGTGGTGGGTGACGTGAAGCCTCATTCTCTGCTATGACATGCAGACTGATTCTCTGCTGACATGAAGCCAGATTGTCTGTTACGGGACCTCTCTGCTCTGCCTGTGTGCTAGGCCTAAATATATGCCAATGGACTGTTGCAGTGGTGGGTGACGTGAAGCCTCATTCTCTGCTATGACATGCAGACTGATTCTCTGCTGTCATGAAGCCAGATTGTCTGTTACGGGACCTCTCTGCTCTGCCTGTGTGCTAGGCCTAAATATATGCCAATGGACTGTTGCAGTGGTGGGTGACGTGAAGCCTCATTCTCTGCTATGACATGCAGACTAATTCTCTGCTGACATGAAGACAGATTCTCTGTTACGGGACCTCTCTCCTCTGCCTGTGTGTGTGCTGGGCCTAAATATATGCCAATGGACTGTTGCAGTGGTGGCTGACGTGAAGCCTCATTCTCTGCTATGACATGCAGACTGATTCTCTGCTGACATGAAGCCAGATTCTCTGTTACGGGACCTCTCTCCTCTGCCTGTGTGTGTGCTGGGCCTAAATATATGCCAATGGACTGTTGCAGTGGTGGCTGACGTGAAGCCTCATTCTCTGCTATGACATGCAGACTGATTCTCTGCTGACATGAAGCCAGATTCTCTGTTACGGGACCTCTCTCCTCTGCCTGTGTGTGTGCTGGGCTTAAATATATGCCAATGGACTGTTGCAGTGGTGGCTGACGTGAAGCCTCATTCTCTGCTATGACATGCAGACTGATTCTCTGCTGACATGAAGCCAGATTCTCTGTTACGGGACCTCTCTCCTCTGCCTGTGTGTGTGCTGGGCCTAAATATATGCCAATGGACTGTTGCAGTGGTGGCTGACGTGAAGCCTCATTCTCTGCTATGACATGCAGACTGATTCTCTGCTGACATGAAGCCAGATTCTCTGTTACGGGACCTCTCTCCTCTGCCTGTGTGCTAGGCCTAAATATATGCCAATGGACTGTTGCAGTGGTGGCTGACGTGAAGCCTCATTCTCTGCTATGACATGCAGACTAATTCTCTGCTGACATGAAGACAGATTCTCTGTTACGGGACCTCTCTCCTCTGCCTGGGTGCCGGGGCCTAAATATCTGAGAATGGACTGTTCCAGTGGTGGGTGACGGGAAGCCAGATTCTCTGCTATGGAACCTCTCTCCAATTGATTTTGGTTAATTTTTATTTATTTAATTTTTATTTTAATTAATTTCCCTATCCACATTTGTTTGCAGGGGATTTACCTACATGTTGCTGCCTTTTGCAGCCCTCTAGCCCTTTCCTGGGCTGTTTTACAGCCGTTTTAGTGCCGAAAAGTTCGGGTCCCCATTGACTTCAATGGGGTTCGGGTTCGGGACGAAGTTCGGATCGGGTTCGGATCCCGAACCCGAACATTTCCGGGATGTTCGGCCGAACTTCTCGAACCCGAACATCCAGGTGTTCGCTCAACTCTAATTACTATGTATTATAGAAGTAGAGAAATTGAAACTGGGAAAATGTGGTAATTTTTTTTTTAAATGGCAAATTTGTTATTTTTTTATAAATAAAAATGATTATTTTTTTTTAACTTAATTTTACCAGAGTCATGAAGTACAATATGTGATGAAATAACATTCTCAGAATGGCCTGGATAAGTCAAAGCGTTTTAAAGTTATCACCACTGAAAGTGACACTGGTCAGATTTTCAAAAAATGGCCTGGTCCTTAAGGTGAAATATGTCCTTGAGGAGTAAAAAATTGTAAAAGTTATTCAAAACTGATTTTACAAACTTTGTTTACCTTTTATAGTGACCCTAATCTTTTCCCTGAACATACCATGAGGCTCAGGAATAAAAGAGCACCATGCACATTTCCAGGCCCAATGGGATGATTTACACCACTTGTGCTAACAACTGTAGAGGCTCTGGGGTGAAATGATAAATGGAAACTTCAAGAAATGACTACATTTTGGAAACTACACCCTCAAAGTATTTTTTTATGTATATGTAGTGATTTTTTTTAACCCCATTGGTATTTTCCATAAATAAATGTGCAATGGACTGTGGAAGTGAAAAATTCTAATTTTCCACAGATATGGTATTTCAGTGCCCAATATGCTGTGGTCATCTGGTGCCATCTGAGACACACCACGTCCTTTACATTGTTAGGCAGGTTATACTAGGTACTGAAATGCCATGAATATGGATGTAAACTGCTGTTTTGGTATGCTTAAGGGTTCTCATGCGAAAGACCACCCTTGGCTTTTGCAGGGCAAGTTTTGATGGATAGGTTTATGGGCACCATGTTTCTATTGAACAGCACCTGATGCACCAGTACAGTCATACATTTATTTTTCTCTCGCTAGAACTGTGTGAGGACTTCTTTTTTTTCGGATTTAGTTGCCATTGGCATTGGTACTACTTTGGGGTACATACAACTTTTTTCACATTTTATTTAGCTTTTTGGGAATCAGGATAAAAAAAAGTCAGCAAGTCTGCCATTGCTTTTTGGGTTTTGGTATTGCGGAGTCCACTGTGCAGGGAAAATGACGTTATCTTTATGTTGCTGGTCAGTACAATTATAGGGATACCAATTTTATATCTTTTTTTTACTTTTTACCACTTTTACACAAAGCATTTTTCATAGTAAAAAAAAATTATTGGAGCCATTTTCTGAGAGCCATATTATTTTTATCTCTCTGGTTACGATCTTTTGTGAGGTCTTGTTTTTTGATGTTTTCATTGGTACCATTTTGAGGTACATGTCGTAGTTTTATTTCGGCCGCCTCTCTGCATGTTTGCTGTGCTGCGGCCGGACCTCCGGCTTGCCCCCATTATAGTGAATGGGGCCGGAGCGGACTTCTGGCGGCACGCATGCACTAGCGGCAGCACGGATTTAGCAGGCTGTTCCGGTGGAAAAGGCTGCCGCTAATGTGAAAGTAGCCTTACTTCATACAAAAGACAATTAAATGAACACTACCCGCCTTACACATAGCATAAGACAGTGTGTGCTCCAGTCAGCTGTTAAATCCAAATTATTATTAATTATTATCTCAGATGCCTCCAAAATATAGAAGCATTCTGGAACTGATGTAAATAATATTCCTTAACAAATTGCGCTACAATTATTATTCAATGACTTCTCCAGCATTAGATTGCTCAATAGTGGAAAACGTCATAATGGTGGAATACATCACATCTTTTTTGTTATATACATCATTGAAATGGTCCCTCATCCTCTAACACAACTCTTGTTTTGCTTTTCCGACAGATTCAAGGGGGTAGCTGTAAATGTGGGAATTGTTGAACCTCTGATGGTGAGGATAGGCTTGGGCTGTTAGGGTAGTCACCAGGTACCACTCCAGAGCAGTCCCAGAGCCAGTGGCAGCTGAGCTGGGTGTCAAGGAGACCGGTGCAAAACATTGAGGGGAAAGTCGTGGTCAGAAAGTCCTGAGTCTGGGCAGGCAGGAATCAAGCAAAGTCTGTAATAGAAGTCCAAGGTCAGAGGCAGGTAACAATTAGGCAAAGTCTGTTTGATCAAGAAGCAGGGTCCGGTACACAGTAAAGCAGAAACTTCTAAACACCTTCACAAAAGGAACTAGACAAGCTAGTGACCAAGATTGCTCAGGCTACTTTCTAAGGCAGGAAGAGCCTTTAAATACATCCGTCCATAGGCTGGGGAAATAGAGGGCATGCCTGTGCTTCCTCACAAAAGGAGGAGAGACATTCCCGCGCACGTCCTAACAAACAGAACAGGACTCTAAACAGGAAGGAAGTAAGCTCCAGGATGGGGTCCAGATACAACAGTTTAAGCTACCTGCTGCATGTGCTTGTCAGCACGGCACATGGCATCAGGGGGAGTGAGGGAGACTGGCATCCCTGCCTGCGTGTAGGGGCAACAGCGCAGGCACGGAGCACTGGGCGAACTGAAGAAAGTGCTTTACTTAGCAACATGCGACTGCATGAATGACGCATTGATGTAAAACTCTAAACAATTAAACCTTCCTGCACATGGAAGGATTAGGTTCCTGGTACATATGTAGAGGAGAAGCCCAACTGGATATGTGTTTATATTGATCCCCCAAGTCCTTTCCATTAACAGATAAGTGATACATGTCACTTTCTCTGGTGCCTACTCTAGCACTGTAGAACAATTCTCTAGAGAGTTGTGTACTATAATATTGCCTCCTGTCAGACATAACCATGTCCAACACGTGTAAGCATTATAGCCTGAATTAGTAATGTCCTATCGGAACATATGTCTCCACTCCCTAGTGTCCTAAAAGATGAGAGACCCCCATATGTGAAAAAAGCAAGCTTCCCGTTTTAAAGTTGTATGACCAATTGTAACATGTCCATTATTAATTATGGAGGTGGAATCATTAGATTTTTGAGCAGCCATAAATATTTAATGCAATTTTTTTAATGATAATCAATTAAAAACCAACCAATTTCTGGATCAACATAGTCAATTTAAAAGGCATCTGTCAGCAGATTTGTACCTATGAATATGACTGACCTGTTACATGTGCACCTAGTAGCTGAAGGCATCTGTGTTGGTCGCTTATTCATATGTGCCCACATTGCAGAGAAACAGGGGTGTTGCTGTTACACCTAGAGGCTCTGCTTTCTCTGCAACTGCCACGTTCTCCTTGATTAAGAGGGCCACGAGTGATGACGTTTTGACTGCCTGGTCCTGTCAATGAAAACGCAGAAGGTCCAGCAGTTGCCAAGAGAACTGAGCCTCTAGGTGTAATGGCAACTCCCCCATTGTTCCTATAGGCATATCTACTGATCAGTTCTCTATGGCCCTCATAGAGGGCTCATAGAGTTGCCAAATCCTAAAGGATTTGGGTAAAATGTTAAAACTGACCTTGAATGAACACTTGGAATATATGAATACAATGTCTCTATTTCCTTTTGAGTATATAAAGGCAACATACGCAAGCAAGTACATCAGTCCTTGTTACCAGTGGGAGTTAACTGAAGCTAAGGGTTTACTAAAGCTATAAGGGTTAATGCAATGTTATTGAGTTGCATGTTGTGATTTATTGGGTTTTATATGTATTTAATAGTAATGTACAGGCAACCAAACATTTAACAAACAGGCAGACTGTTTAGGTTGCTAGGATGATTGACCGTGTCCACCCCACGCAGACCAGGCCCAAGTCCAGAGGGCCTCAGTCTCTGAAGAAACTTCACTACCAGAGTAGCTTCTGCGAAAATTAGATAAGAAGGTCTAAAACTTAACAGGCTATGAATGATTCAGACGATAAGGTATTTGGTCATTTATGGCATAAAAGATTGCTGCTGTGGAAAGAATTATTTCCTCTGGCAACAACCACACTTTGGGACAAATTAGCTATTTGTATCTGAATTCTGCACCCCTCAGCCTACGAATTGCAGAGGAGCTAACAAGAACCTAATTGTATGTTTGTGGTTCTGTTGAGAGACTGCAATTGCAAAGTATCCTCAGAGAGAAAGGACCAGGGAGTACTACAGCTACTATCATTGTGCTGCCTGTACACCGCTATTGGGATAAAGACTACACCATGATAAACTTTGGAACTGTGCCTTTTACTGCTGTATGTACTAGTACTCCCATCTTCAATTCAGTAAAGAAAGACTTTACTTATTGTAACCTGTGGACCTGGTTATTGACTCCACCGTCCATCAGCCTCTGCATATGATCTCCTGCTTTGCACCCTGCCAACTATCCACCATCAAGGGTACCCCGACTATCACCAGGCAGGAGCCCCAATACCAGTGTGTGCCCTGAGGGAAGAAAGGGTGCGCCCTCCAGTCACTGAACAGCACTAGGGAGCACCAAAGTGGAGATTGCCACTGTGAACTGTGAGTACTACTAAACAACTACCACCCCCATCTTCTATGCACTCCCCTGTTGCTCGCTACACTCCTATTGGGGCCAGTGCCTTAGATTATCCCCCAAAATACATGTATGACCTTTCAACAGGATGTGATAAATGTATGATCGCAGGGCACTCAACAGTTGGGAGGCCTACAATAACCCAAATGGGGGTTCCCACATTCAATTTCCCTGCTCACCAAGACAACATGGTAAGGAGACAATATGGTAAGGAGACAACATGGTAAGGAGACAACATGGTAAGGAGACGGTTGGATGGAGCAGTTGTCGGTGAGTATGAGTGCTGTGCGCATTTCAACTCCTTAAAACCAAGTAGGAATAAAGAGATGACATTTTACATACTCACCAGTCCTAATATTTCCCCTTAATCAACAGTATCCAGTTTATAAATGTTGGTAAGTATGTGCTGCTGGTTGATGAGTTAGAGTGCTAATAATCTTGGGACAGGAGGCTGGGTGAATGGCTGAAATTTCAGTAAGAAAGTAGCAATTTTAGAATTGGGAACCAGTAGATTTTAGAATGTGATCCCAAGACCAATTTTACTGCCATCGCAAGTGATATAATTCCACCTGTGAGTGGTGACAGCAACCCATTGGACCCTCGGACTTGAGGACAGGTGAGCAGGGCCTTGAAAAAGCTGTGAGAGCTGGGGTCTTGGTCAGTCCCTAAACACAGGAGAAGAGCTTTAGGCCTATCATTATTACAAGTGCTCAATCAGCTGAGTAAACCCCCTTGTGGGACGGTGACACAAGCCTTCTGTGGCATGCAGAACAGCAGCTGTGTTTGGCTGGATGAGAAGAAATAAGAGCTGGTTAGAGAGCAGATGGTATAACTCTCAACATAATCTTAAGTATACGGGATATGTATGTGGATAGTGAGGGTCAGCATACTAACCCATTACAGTAATTCTACCCTAATAAATCAATGCAGAATGTCGCAGAGACTATCACATTACACATTCATTGCTATTGGTCCCAACAACCTGGCCATAGCATGCCAGTCATAGGTTTGATGTTCCCGTGTAAGTAATGTGTTCCTAAATGAGACAGAAAAAGAAAGGTACTGTAAGTCCTGGGATACATGGTAACCAAAGCCGAAGCCTTCCACTTAGGCCTCTTTCACACTACCGTATAGCTATTTCAGTGTTTTGTGGTCTGTTTTTCACGGATCCGTTGTTCTGTTTTTTTGTTTCCGTTGTGTTTGCGTTTCCGTTCCGTTTTTCCATTTTGTTTTTCCGTATGGCATATACAGTATACAGTAATTACATAGAAAAAATTGGTCTGGGCATAACATTTTCAATAGATGGTTCCTCAAAAACGGAACGGATACGGAAGACATACGGATGCATTTCCGTATGTGTTCTGTTTTTTTTGCGGACGCATTGACTTCAATGGAGCCACGGAACGTGATTTGCAGGCAAACGGAAATACGGAAACGTAATGCATACAAAGTACATTCCTTTTCTTTTTGCGGAACCATTAAAATAAATTGTTCCGTATACGGACCGCATATGGAACGCAAAAAACGGCCCGCAAAATGAAAAAAAAACGGTAGTGTGAAAGAGGCCTTAATGTTTAAAATGGGACACTTGAGTTCTTTGTGCAACATATCATTTTTTACATATACTGTAGGTTCATATTCTTAAAAATATTCTGCAACACAAAGTAGGAGAAAAAGTATATACAAATATATGTACAGAAACAAATATAGAAGCACTATGTAGTGCCCTGGAGCAAGGGTACTTTGAAGTCTGGAGGTTTGTAGACATTTGCCCCTATTACTGCTATTCAATGTCATCAACTCACTACTACTCTAGTGGATTTTAAAGGGTTAACTTGCACTGTGATTTATGCAGTTGTTTCAACTTATATGGTTTTATACAGTAAAATTGCATTTTATACGATTTATCCTGCTCATTTGCACCGTTGCACTGTATTTGCACTAAGCTGTGGAGAGGGTTAATGCACACCCCACTAAAACTCAGAGACTGTGCATTGAGAAGATAGTTATTTTCCAATTCTGCCATAAGGGACTACGCAGAGCTAAGTTTTGAAAGGAAAATCAAGACACAGGGAACTTTTGATCATCTGTTGTAGGTCTGTCAGACTGTTGCTTACGAATGAAAACTGCTTGATCATTTCCTTTGACTTGTATTGAGGCCCAATACAAGTCTATGGCACCCTTGAACTGAAGCATTGTTTCTGTTAGGCTGTGCTTCTCCAGCTTCACTCCTCCCATTAGAAGGTTCAAGATCTGTTAGAAACTGTATAAAAGTAGGGCAGTCAGAGCCCCTTGTTGTCTGCAGATAGAGACCAGTATTTAGTAGGAGAGACACTGCCAGACTGCACAAGCGACCAGAAGAAGTTGCTGAGACTGGGATACTCTGCCACAGACCCTGGGTCACAAGCCCTTTGACCAGAGAGCTGGCCGGACAACTGAGCTACAGACCCTGGGACACCAGGGTCTGTGGATGTTTACAAGTGGTAATAGGTTCCGTTCAATGACACACAAAGGCATAACTAAGCTTCCAAGCCGAGTGTAAAATCACCCACCACGTATAGTACCCCAGACCTGAAAGTACTACAAATTGTATACAGTTTTGCATTGTATATTTTACTGTTTGTTTCCTGGCCGTTACTACCAGCAAGAAAGGTTGGCAAAGGTTGACATGAACAGGGTAAACTACCCTGTTCCTCCCCCTCTTAGTAGGAGTGGGCTGATCCTGCTTCTTTCCAGGAGAACAAGAAGAAAGGACGCTTGACTGTTTCGGTCGAACGTATGGAAAGTAGCAGGCGCACTATCACAACTGGATGATTTGTATTTTTCAGGTTTATTGGTAGACAACGCGTTTCGGGGTACTTCTGACCCCTTTATCAAGTCTAAAGGACACACCATATACAAAATAAAAATATATGAATATAAATATACATTAAAAAAACACACACAAAAAGAAAATAACTATATAATTGGAAGATGAAATTGAGTAAGGAACATAACAAAAATAATAATAATAATAAAAATAAATAAACATTGGATGAGGATAAAATTGAAATTAAAGATAAAATTGAATTAAGACTAGAGATGAAAAACATAGCAATAGTAATAATGGTAATAATGATAATAACCGTAATAGCGGTGAGACATCTTATATATAAGGTAAAATGGACATACAGAAATGCTTGGGTGTATAAGTAATACCTATAAATAAAATGGATATGCAATAATATATACTTATATAGTTTCATAAAAAAGGAGTGTAAATTAATATATCATTACATTTACAAGTGTGCATAACAAATCAAGAGATGGATAAAAGTATCATATGTCTAAGATTCTTCAAGCTAAACCTCTTTCTTCTACGATCAAAGTCAATCCTATTTTCTATCAAATAAGAACGGTACCAATTTTTGAAAAATAAATCATAATGTGGAAAATAGAAAATAGTCTGCACATACCGGAGGTTTTTAGGTTGTTGGTCAAAAACCTATTCAGTAAGGAAGATACTAGGTCAGTGATTGGTTAGATAAAATAGCAGTATAATTTGAACAACAATGTTGTGTGGTAGTGTAAAGTATTGTGTAAGGAGTCGGGGGACTGGGACGTGCGCGGTGATAATGTCAATGTGAGGGCTCTTAATATACATCACGGAAGCGCATGTGCACACACATGTGCGCAAACAAACGTGCTCACATACGTACCCATATGCACATCCGTGTGTCCACACAAGTATATATTATTGCATATCCATTTTATTTATAGGTATTATTTATACACCCAAGCATTTCTGTATGTCCATTTTACCTTATATATAAGATGTCTCACCGCTATTACTGTTATTATCATTATTACCATTATTACTGTTGCTATGTTTTTCATCTATAGTCTTAATTCAATTTTATCTTTAATTTCAATTTTATCCTCATCCAATGTTTATTTATATTTATTTTTATTATTATTATTATTTTTGTTTTGTTCCTTACTCAATTTCATCTTCCAATTATATAGTTTTATTTTTTTATGTATATTTATATTCATATATTTTTATTTTGTATATGGTGTGTCCTTTAGACTTGATAAAGGGGTCAGAAGTACCCCCAAAACGCGTTGTCTACAAATAAACCTGAAAAATACAAATCATCCAGTTGTGATAGTGCGCCTCCTACTTTCCATACGTTCGACCGAAACAGTCAAGCGTCCTTTCTTCTTGTTCCCACTGTCTAACCCGAGTGGTAGGGTGGCTCCCACCCAAGGTATTTGGAGAGATCTGGGCTGCACCAACTGTCAACCGTCCACAAACAACCGTCACTGGAGTTGCACCCAATTAGGTGCAACCACAAAAGGTGAGCAAACAAAACCCTTTTTTTAGTGGATTTTACACTTATTGAACATACTCACCCTATGAGCGCCTTTCTCTACCCTCTGGTCATCATTTCCTTCCAGGAGAGGGAGTTCCTGCTGAGACAGGGAATCAAGAGGACCCAACGTTCAGTGCTCCTGCTCCAGAGAAATCGACTCCAATTTGTCCTCAATTGAAGCCCTGACGGTCCAGACGGCAGTGTGACCTGCCAAACCTGCATTATTCACGCTGCTGTGAAGTGAGAGAATAGAGCTAAGCCACCCATCACCAAACAACCACTAGCCTAGTATCACCTGATTGCTGGGTTACCAATAACCAACCTGCCTCCATATCCTTGCTGGTGCCAGAGAAGAACTTCACTTATAGCATGTTGCAGCTGTATGTATTTCAAGTTTTACATTGCTCTTAGTAAACAGGACTTTATTACGTTTAAAGGACAGCAGATGTGTACCTATGAAACTGGCTGACCTGCTGCATGTGCACTTGTTCCCACATTGCTGAGAAACATTATGATAATATATGCAAATGGACTTCTAGGAGCAACAGGGGCGTTGCCCTTACTCCTAGATTATCCGCTCTCTCTGCAACTGCCGCTCCCTCTACATGTTCAAGGGGCCAGGCAGGTGTGATCACTTTTATACTGCCTGGTACTGTAAATCAAAGAGCAGAGGGTGCAGCAGTTGCGGAGAGAGCTGAGCCTCTAGGTGTAAAGCCCCCGTTGCTAGTAGAAGCTCATTTCCATATATTAAACCTTAATTTTTCTAAGCAATGCGGGCACATATGAACATTGGACCAAGACAGATGCCTTCAGCTGGGAAGTGCACATGTAACAGGTCAGCCGGTGTCATAGGTACAAATCTGCTGACGGATGCCTTTTAACTTGGGCCTCTGTAGTGTCCCACTAGGTATGGGTGGGCACTACACAAGGGTCAATTGGTGTGCGCATTACTCTTACTCACAAGGAACAGAAATGTCATATTTTATTCTGCATTTAATGTATGTATTACTGTATTGTTATATGCAATGTACCCCTGTCTAATGCAGCAGCAGGCCTAGTTGGGTGTAGTTAGACATCCCAGACACTAGAGGGAGATAGGGAGCCCCTAGTATAAATGTCCAGGCCCCGACAGGGAGAGGGTGTGCAGAGTCAGGAGTCTGAGAAGACACAGGTTAAGAAGCCTGCTCTTGACATGCAGCTGGATAGCCCTGGCTGCTAGTGATGTCCAGGAGGCTGTTGAGAGACTCCAGCCTGCCTGAAGCACAAGAGAGCCAAAGTTAGCTCTGAAGAGATACCCCAGTTGCAGGATTCAACCTCCTGGGAGAAACCGACAGTGATCCACCTGATAGGAGGAGGCGTCCCAGGGTAAGCCATGTGCCCCTGATAGGCAGAGGAACTTAGACACCAATGCAAACAATATAATACCTGAGGAAGGAAGTAACCAAGGATATAAGCCACCCTTTTAGGCATCCGGGCCTTGGGAATAATCAAGCCAGAGTAGGAGTTCTATAAAGAACAGAGTGAGAATACAACCTGCTGCTGAGTGCTTGTGGAGTTTTACCCTCAGTGTAACTTGCGTGTCTATTGCCTGCCATATTTGTGAATAAGCCCCTTTTGTGGAACTGTAATAATATAAGGACTGTACTACTCCCTGCTGTACAAAGTTGGATTGTCCAGTAAAGTTTACGTTTGGTTCACTGCATACTTGCGTACCGTTATCCTTCCAACCACCAACCGGCGTGCCACCGGCCAAAGGCACTGGCGTCACGAATACCACAGGGACCTTGCCCCAGGCACACAAAATACCTGTAACATCCAGGGCACCTCCACTACCATCAGGCCTGGTCCCTATCTACAGAGCGTGCCCCAGAGGAACTGTGTCTACCTCTCCTTCACTGCCACGCGCCTGCCCAGGGTTCTTCAAATATAGTGAGTACCCTCGATTGCCCGTAACTGTGACCTCACTTCGTCATCCCCTGCAGGTCTGGCGTGTTGCATAAATTGGCGTCACGAACAGGATCCGAATATTCCTGCGCCATAGCGGATTTAAGAACTGTGTGCTGAAAATTATCTTAAAGTGACAAGCCCTAATTATTTTATTGCAAATTGCTGGGCCAAAGTGAACTGTAATATTTGCGGTGTGAAGATTGCATTGTATGGACTGTTTTCTGCTTATTTAAGCCACCGCTTGCTGTTGGTGAATAGACAGCTATTTTGCTCAAGGATGGCCGCTGAGCTTGCTTGAAGTTGTTTGCTGCGTCATCTTCATCATAAATTGGCGGTAAAAATTGGCGCCTTCTGCTAAAAGTGCGGGAAGGCTGTATGCTGGCGCCACCGCCCTGTCTGGACATTTGCATGTCTGCTGTGATGGACTCCGCCTCCCCAATACTGGAGTACCTGGGGGGCGGTCTCCCAGTGCAATGGGAGGATCTGTCTGAACTTGTTGGCGCCACCCTGTCGCTCTCCAGAGAAGGATCGAGCATGTTGAGGAGTGAGGACTTTCCTACTGATATGTCCGCGCCTGACTTATTAACCATGAATGTGACTGGTGTTGAGCAAGAGGACGCTCCACCGGCCTACTCTCCGGGACCGGAGAGACCCGCCTGCCCGCCACCGAGGACGCAACCAGAGACCTATTCTGGCTCCTGGAGAGACTTCTTCCAGCCCTCGTTCAAGTGGTCCGCATTGATGGCAGAGATCCGGGAGGCCGCAATTAAAAAGACGACTAAAACTAAGATTTACTATGAAGAACTGGCAAAGACCGTTCACGAGTGCCACACTGACACACAACCCCACCTGGAAAGGAGAATGGGGTTGGTTGTGGCCTTTGACAAGGACCGAGGCTTCGGTTTCATAAAAGACTACCTGACTGGACGAGACTTATATGTTAACAGGAGGTCCGTCAAGCGGAGCTACCTCCCAGAACGTCTACACAACCTCCGCGAGGGAGAGGAGGTTGAATTTACCCCTGCTGAGGGCCTGCGAGGCCCCTACGCCACTGCCGTGTCCCGTCCTAAGAAGAAGACAGAGGACTGGGACTTTGATGAGGACTACTCTGGCTGCGAGCGTGAGTCTGTGCGCTCTCCGGAGGACAACCCTGGCTGCGAGCGTGAATCTGAGTGCTCTCCAGGACCGACCCATCACGCCTTCCAAGAACGGGGCTCTTTCATTGGCCCAAATGTGTTCTGGCAGCCGACAGTGGTAGAGAAGAGGGTTAGCCCATGGCCCTCACCTGAGTTGCCTCACAGGGAGAAAACTATCCGTGAGCTTCAGGATGCAGAGAGATTTAAAGCTGCCCTGGAGAATATCCGCAGAGGGAGGAAAGCGGACGCCTCACCTGAGCCTGCAGCGGCTGCGCAGGACGAACCACCCACCGCCCAAGTGCCGACGACAGCAGCAGAGACCAGCGATCCCGACTCCGAAAGCCTGGACGACCAGATCGTGCGGCTGGAGCTGAAACTACGGGAGCTACGCCAGCTTGCCACCGCCAGGATCCGGACTCCACCTGGACTACAACGTAAGGACCCGGACGTCTCCGGGCCAAAGGTGAGAGTACCTGTCCCTGCCAGTCGTCCCTCCTTAGTACCGGCACCCGCGGTGGGATCCTCATACGCTGTGCACCGGCGCACAGAGCCAGTCGTCCAAGAACCCACCGGACCGCTTACAGCAGCGGTACCCAGGCCAGTGCAGCAGCCTACAATAGTTATGCCTGCTCCGGTGAGGTCAGCGACTGTGATAACCCCTAGGCCTATGGGGCCTATACCTATTAGGGGTCCATTTGTGTTACAGTTGCCCCCCAATACGGTGTTATGGGCACATCCATCTGTTGAATCGCAGTACAGGCCCAGTATACAAATGGAGCCAGGGAGCACCACGGAAATGCAAAGTGGATATGATATGCCCCTGTGAATTGGCCTGCTAGGCCCTTGATGTGTGCTTGTTTTGCCAAGGGATCCTAAGAAGATTTAACCCTTTCAGGACAGGGGTCCTTCGTTGTTTTGGCCCTCTGTTGCTGCTGCCAGTTACCCACGGCTCAGTGGAAGGCGGCAAGCCACTGAAGTACCACGTGCAGCAAGGCCATCTTGTTTACAGGACCTCCTGCCTGCTTTCTCAGAGTGAAAACCCAGTTGTGCCTGTTTTCATGTTGCACCTTTTAACCCTTTAACCCCCTTTTCAGGTTGATTAAGGGTACTACAGCACTTATTTCTATATGTATGCCATTTAAATAATGTGGACTATTTTATGTGCTGTTATTTTATTATGCAACTGGAATGTAAAGGAATTGGGCCCAGGGATAGACTCAAATGCACATGAGCCTCTGAGATTTTGCTATTATTTTAAAGTATTGTGCCCAGAGATGGACTCCACCCCGTGCGAGCCTCTGTGATTCTTGCTATGGTTTCAAAAGGTTTTATATCTCTACTGAGCTGAGGAATGAACGAAAAGAAAAGAAACTGGGTACGGACTCATTTTAACTGCTTTGAGCCTCCAAAGAACTGTTATTTAATGTTTACATTTTTCCATGGACAATTTGCACTTAAAAAGTATTATATGGACTATCCTGGTATTTATTGATACGCTGTGCCAGGTCAGCGCCCCTGTTCCCATTGTTTTATCCTGAGAGAAGAGAACGACGCCCCTTTTCACCATTACTTGCTCCTATTCCAGTGGAACTGCCTAATATATGTATACATATGATGTATATTTTGCAAATGTAGATGTGTTTTCCTGCTTTGCTTTATTGTCCTCATTACAGGTGCAGTATCCAGCTGTGCAGGTACCCTCCATGTTGCGCCGAGGACGGGCAACGTTATAGCGTGGGGGTATGTAGTGTCCCACTAGGTATGGGTGGGCACTACACAAGGGTCAATTGGTGTGCGCATTACTCTTACTCACAAGGAACAGAAATGTCATATTTTATTCTGCATTTAATGTATGTATTACTGTATTGTTATATGCAATGTACCCCTGTCTAATGCAGCAGCAGGCCTAGTTGGGTGTAGTTAGACATCCCAGACACTAGAGGGAGATAGGGAGCCCCTAGTATAAATGTCCAGGCCCCAACAGGGAGAGGGTGTGCAGAGTCAGGAGTCTGAGAAGACACAGGTTAAGAAGCCTGCTCTTGACATGCAGCTGGATAGCCCTGACTGCTAGTGATGTCCAGGAGGCTGTTGAGAGACTCCAGCCTGCCTGAAGCACAAGAGAGCCAAAGTTAGCTCTGAAGAGATACCCCAGTTGCAGGATTCAACCTCCTGGGAGAAACCAACAGTGATCCACCTGATAGGAGGAGGCGTCCCAGGGTAAGCCATGTGCCCCTGATAGGCAGAGGAACTTAGACACCAATGCAAACAATATAATACCTGAGGAAGGAAGTAACCAAGGATATAAGCCACCCTTTTAGGCATCCGGGCCTTGGGAATAATCAAGCCAGAGTAGGAGTTCTATAAAGAACAGAGTGAGAATACAACCTGCTGCTGAGTGCTTGTGGAGTTTTACCCTCAGTGTAACTTGCGTGTCTATTGCCTGCCATATTTGTGAATAAGCCCCTTTTGTGGAACTGTAATAATATAAGGACTGTACTACTCCCTGCTGTACAAAGTTGGATTGTCCAGTAAAGTTTACGTTTGGTTCACTGCATACTTGCGTACCGTTATCCTTCCAACCACCAACCGGCGTGCCACCGGCCAAAGGCACTGGCGTCACGAATACCACAGGGACCTTGCCCCAGGCACACAAAATACCTGTAACATCCAGGGCACCTCCACTACCATCAGGCCTGGTCCCTATCTACAGAGCGTGCCCCAGAGGAACTGTGTCTACCTCTCCTTCACTGCCACGCGCCTGCCCAGGGTTCTTCAAATATAGTGAGTACCCTCGATTGCCCGTAACTGTGACCTCACTTCGTCATCCCCTGCAGGTCTGGCGTGTTGCACCTCCTTCTTCAGTACTATAATTCCACTGGATCAATCCCCATGGAGCAACAATATTAAAGGTGGAGTACCGCACACTACGGTTTCTGGTACGACTATATAGTCGTAGTCAATAGTATATAAATTGAGGCACTCAGGTCATTTAGAAACCCTTTATATATAGGTTTCTAGAATCTTCTTTTGGTCACCCTATTTATTGTATTCATCTGGTTACACCACTAATGGGGCCTATGTTATTATTATAGATAATAGGACCGCTGAGGAAGGTCCATTTGGACCGAAACGTCCGGTCACCTCTATTGTCAAAGAGTGGTCATCTAACTCAACTCATAACGTAACTGGATCATGAATTTTGTATGATATCGCACCAATAAATCACTAAAATTGCAACTAAATTATCTGAGTGCCGCAATTTATATACTATTCCCATGGAGCAACAGCCTGAGGGAGTTCACCGTTACAAAACCCTGCTTCAGGGCCACTACCACTCCTATCCTCTACACCGACTCCTCAGGGGGATGCTGCACATGTGCCATTTGTAATACTGGCGTCTACTTATGTGCGAGTGCAACTTTCGGGCCCAGATATGTTCTCCTAAAGCTATGCCCATTAATTCTAGAAGCTAGAGTATATATCCCAGTGCATCTGAAAATAAAAGCACTACATTTTCCAATTAAATTAAATTCCTTTTCTTTGATTCTTTAGAAGTAATGTCGGAATCACAGGACAACTAGATATATGCAAATTATAAAAAAAACTACACAAGGCTATTTCAGCAATGCTACTATCAGACCGAAACAAAAGACTGTGCTGGAAATTCTAAGCAGGCTTCGGCCTTCACCGTGTTTTGAAGGCCTAATCTGCCATATGGCTCCCAGAGCTGATGATTTATTAGGTGTAGAAAGCAGGCTGATAAATTTCACTGCTAGTCCCAGCATAGACTGGGGGTGTCAACAGACAGGCCTAATGGAAAGTGCCTGCACCAAAGAGGAGAGAATTATTTATGACTGTCTGTAATGTCACCAGGGGAAATTTATCATCTTTTCTGGTAGATGTATTTGGATCTGAGAAATAAAAGGAGGTGGAAGGGGGGTTAGCTCTGGACAAAGTCCCCTTGTTACCCCGGTGTCTGAAATCCTGCCAAGGTGCAGGGGAAATCGCAGTGGGCACGGAAATTTAAGATGTTAACCTTCTCGTTCCAGCACAGTTTTTAGAACAAACCAGGATAGAACAGTCTGGCCTGAACCCTGCCTGCCTCTGAATATGCTTCAGTATTAGATAGATAGATAGATAGATAGATAGATAGATAGATAGAGAGATAGATAGATAAATAATAGCTAGATATGCAGATAGACAGATAATGAGATATACAGCGATCGGGGGACAAGACACAGGGCAGAGGGGATGGGAGTAGTGGTTGTGGCCCTGAGAAGGGTAGTAGTACTCATAGTTCACAGTGTCAGTCCTCCCTCTGGCACTGCAGTGCAGTGGATGGAGGTCGCACCCTGGTATAGCGGCTCCTGCCTGGTGGTAGTTGCGGTGCCCTTTATGGAAGATGCTTGACTGGGTGCAAAGCAGGAGTGCGGATGACATTGCGGGCAGATGGTGGTCAATAACCAGGCCACAGGTAGCAATAAATAACATTCTTCAATTCCCGGGCTGAGAAGTGCAGAAACTTTATATACTGATGGGCAGTTTATTAAAAAATGTGGTAGGTGCAATAATCCATAGGACCAATGCCTTTTCGTCATAAACAAGTAAATACCTTGTCATGGTTACACGGAGTGGATTGTTCTGGATCTTCTAACTATGACTGGAGTCACTGGACTCTTTCTCTCAGGGTCGTCTGATAATAGAGTTGCTTCATTGGCAGCTGTAGTCTCAGAGACTGATTCTCTGAACTTGGGCCTGGTCTGCCAAAACTTGCACACGTAGGTCTTCTCCCTTGCTCTGCTAGACTCACACACACTACTAACCAGCCAGGGGAAGATCAGGTCCATCAACCTGATAACCTTAACAGTCTGCTAATTTGTTAACCATTCAGTTGTCTTATACATTGCTATTAAGTACATAAACATAATAAATCACAACATTTAACTCAATAACATTGCATTGACTCTTTGTCAATAATTAACCCTTTGCAGTAGTCCTGCTGGGGTACTGCCGACAGAAAGAGGGGCAGACAGACAGATGGATAGATAGATGTCCCCTTTTGCCATAGGCCATGGCCCCTCAGTGTGAGTTTTGGCAACAGAGCTAGGTGGGTTGAGGGCTGCTTTTCTGGCGGTACTGGGAAACTTTTTTGGCCCCTGACGGAGTTGCCAACATTTCTGGGAGTCTGAGAGGTACCCCATTTTTCTGTGAGCTTCCCATAGAGTTGGAAAGTATGATATAGATATGAGATGGATGGATAGAAAGAAAGATAGATGGATAAATAGATAGATAGATAGATGCATCTATATGGATAGACATTATGAAGCATAAAAGTTAAAGATGAGCGAATCGAAGCTAACGAAATGGAATTCGATCCGAATTTCAGGAAAAATTTGATTTGCAATGAATGCGAATTTCCTTGCGCTTCGTGGTAACGAATCGCATTTTTTCGAAAATGGCGGCTAAACGTGTGAGGACTGAGGACATGGGGCAAGGAACTCTGAGAAGGCGGGATCGACCAGATTGACATGCCTACATGAAGCCAATCAGCAGCCAGCCAGCCCTGTGATGTCACAGCCCTATAAATACAGCGGCCATCTTACAGTCAGACATTTTCCAGCATTCAGAGTGTAGGTAAACACGTGTGAAGGTGATTGGAACAGCAATTGGAAAAACCTGAATGCGGAGGGAAAAAAGACAAAAAAAATGAATCATAAGTGCAGGGAAAGGATAAGGAGAAATCATTTCACAGCATCTAAGTGCAGGGAGAGATGTCAGAGGGTGCAAAAGACATTGATAGGAAAGCGATGTGCAGGGAAAGATTATTTGGGGATCCAAATAGCCATTAGACAGCTCTGTCATTCCAGCAATTTGTTATTGGGCTGGAAGTGCTATGTTGAAAAGCCTTTAGTGGCTTATATCTTAGTATCTTATATCAGTACTGCAAGACAAATATATACGCATTTCACTTCTGCAGTTACTTCTAGTGAAAGCGTAAAGGGGCGTATTTCAGTAAAAAAAGAAAAAATATACACACTGCACTGTTGCCGTTATTTCTGGTGAAAGGGCACTTCACTATTTATGTTTTTTATGGTCAAAGCGTATAGTGGCCTATTTCAGTCCAACAGTTAACTTCTGCAGTTATTTCTGTTAAAAGCGTATAGGGGCGCTTTACAGTAACAAAAAGAAAAATATATACGCACTGCACTGTTGCAGTTATTTCTGGTGAAAGTGTATAGGGGCGTATTTCTGTAAAAAAAAGATAAATATATACACTCTGCACTTTTGCAGTTACAGTCATGTGAAAAAATTAGGACACCCTTTGAAAGCATGTGGTTTTTTGTAACATTTTTAATAAAAGGTTATTTCATCTCCGTTTCAACAATACAGAGAGATTAAAGTAATCCGACTAAACAAAGAAAACTGAAGAAAAGTCTTTTCAAGATCTTCTGTAAATGTCATTCTACAAAAATGCCTATTCTAACTGAGGAAAAAGATAGGACACCCTTGCCCCTAATAGCGAGTGTTACCTCCTTTGGCTGAAATAACTGCAGTGAGACGGTTCTTGTAGCCATCTACCAGTCTTCGACATCGGTCTGCGGAAATTTTACCCCACTCCTCAATGCAGAACTTTTTCAGCTGTGAGATGTTTGAGGGGTTTCTTGCACGTACAGCCCTTTTCAAGTCACCCCACAGCATCTCAATGGGATTCAAATCTGGACTTTGACTTGGCCATTCCAGGACTCTCCATTTCTTCTTTTTCAGCCAATCTTTGGTTGATTTACTAGTATGTTTTGGGTCATTGTCATGTTGCATGGTCCAGTTCCGCTTCAGCTTTAATTTTCTAACTGATGGTCTCACATGTTCTTCAAGCACCTTCTGATACACAGTAGAATTCATCGTGGATTCTATGATGGTGAGCTGACCAGGTCCTGCTGCAGCAAAGCAGCCCCAAACCATGACACTTCCACCTCCATGCTTCACAGTTGGTATGAGGTTCTTTTCTTGGAATGCTGTGTTTGGTTTACGCCAAACATGTCCTCTGCTGTTGTGTCCAAATATTTAAATTTTGGACTCATCTGTCCAAAGAACATTATTCCAGAAGTCCTGGTCTTTGTCAACTTTATCTCTGGCAAATGTCAGTCTGGCCTCGATGTTTCTCTTGGAAAGCAAAGGTTTCCTCCTTGCACACCTCCCATGCAAGTTAAACTTGTACAGTCTCTTTCTGATTGTAGAGGCATGTACTTCTACATCAACAGTAGCCAGAGCCTGCTGTAGTTCTCGAGATGACACTTTAGGGTTTTTGGAGACCTCTTTTAGCATCTTGCGGTCTGCTCTTGGGGTGAACTTGCTGGGGCGACCAGTCCTGGGCATGTTGGCAGTTGTTTTGAAAGCCCTCCACTTGTAGACTATCTTCCGGACAGTGGAATGGCTGATTTCAAAATCTTTTGAGATCTTTTTAAATCCCTTCCCAGACTCATAGGCTGCTACAATCTTTTTTCTGAAGTCCTCTGACAGCTCTTTTGCTCTCACCATGGTGCTCACTCTCACTTCAACAGTCAGGAGCACACCAAACTAAATGTCTGAGGTTTAAATAGGGCAAGCCTCATTCAACATGCAGAGTAACGATCTACTAATTATGTGCACCTGGTGTGATATACCTGTGTGAGATCTGAGCCAATTTAAGAGGGAATACATGTGAGGGTGTCCTATCTTTTTCCTCAGTTAGAATAGGCATTTTTGTAGAATGACATTTACAGAAGATCTTGAAAAGACTTTTCTTCAGTTTTCTTTGTTTAGTTGGATTACTTTAATCTCTCTGTATTGTTGAAACGGAGATGAAATAACCTTTTATTAAAAATGTTACAAAAAACCACATGCTTTCAAAGGGTGTCCTAATTTTTTCACATGACTGTATTTCTGGTGAAACCGTATAGGGGCGTATTCCAGTACTACAAGAAATATATATATGCACTTCACTCTTTACGTTTTTCTTGGTCAAAGCGTATACGGTCATGTTTTAGTACAACAAGAAAAATATATATACGCACTTTTTCTGGTGAAAGCATATAGTGGCCTATTTCAGTCCAACAATAAAAATATATTCTCAGTTCACTTCTGTAGTTATTTCTGGTGAAAGCATATAGTGGCCTATTTCAGTCAAACAAGAAAAATATATTCTCAGTGCATTTCTGCAGTTAATTCTGGTGAAAGCGTATAGGGGCGTATTTCAGTAGAAAAAAATAATAATATATATATATATGCACTGCACTGTTGCAATTATTTCTGGTATAAGCGTATAGGGGCGTATTTCTGTTAAAAAAGAAAAATATATACTCACTGCACTGTTGCAGTTATTTCTGGTGGAAGGGTATAGAGGCGTATTTCAGTTAAAAAAGAAAAATGTATACGCACTGCACTGTTGCAGTTATTTCTGGTGAAAGCGTATAGGAGCGCATTTCAGTACTACAAGAAAAATATATACGCACTTCACTCTAAGTTTTTTCTGGTGAAATCATATGGTGGCCTATTTCAGTCCAACAAAAAATATATATTCTCAGTTCACTTCAGCAGTTATTTCGGGTGAAAGCGTATAGGGGCGTATTTCAGTAAAAAAATAAAAATATATACGCACTGCACTGTTGCATTTTTTTCTGGTGAAAGTGTATAGTGGCCTATTTCAGTCCAACAAGAAAAATATATTCTCAGTGCATTTCTGCAGTTAATTCTGGTGAAAGTGTATAGTGGCCTATTTCAGTCCAACAAGAAAAATATATTCTCAGTTCACTTATTTATGTTGAAAGCGTATGGGGGCGTATTTCAGTAGAAAAAAAAATAAATAAAAAATATATACAGTACAGACCAAAAGTTTGGACACACCTTCTCATTCAAAGAGTTTTCTTTATTTTCATGACTATGAAAATTGTAGATTCACACTGAAGGCATCAAAACTATGAATTAACACATGTGGAATTATATACATAGCAAAAAAGTGTAAAACAACTGAAAATATGTCATATTCTAGGTTCTTCAAAGTAGCCACCTTTTGCTTTGATTACTGCTTTGCACACTCTTGGCATTCTCTTGATGAGCTTCAAGAGGTAGTCACCTGAAATGGTCTTCCAACAGTCTTGAAGGAGTTCCCAGAGATGCTTAGCACTTGTTGGCCCTTTTGCCTTCACTCTGTGGTCCAGCTCACCCCAAACCATCTCGATTGGGTTCAGGTCCGGTGACTGTGGAGGCCAGGTCATCTGGCGCAGCACCCCATCACTCTCCTTCATGGTCAAATAGCCCTTACACAGCCTGGAGGTGTGTTTGGGGTCATTGTCCTGTTGAAAAATAAATGATGGTCCAACTAAATGCAAACCGGATGGAATAGCATGCTGCTGCAAGATGCTGTGGTAGCCATGCTGGTTCAGTATGCCTTCAATTTTGAATAAATCCCCAACAGTGTCACCAGCAAAGCACCCCCACACCATCACACCTCCTCCTCCATGCTTCACGGTGGGAACCAGGCAGGTAGAGTCCATCCGTTCACCTTTTCTGCGTCGCACAAAGACACGGTGGTTGGAACCAAAGATCTCAAATTTGGACTCAGTGGCACGCTATTCCATCCAGACCAAAGCACAGATTTCCACTGGTCTAATGTCCATTCCTTGTGTTCTTTAGCCCAAACAAGTCTCTTCTGCTTGTTGCCTGTCCTTAGCAGTGGTTTCCTAGCAGATATTCTACCATGAAGGCCTGATTCACACAGTCTCCTCTTAACAGTTGTTCTAGAGATGTGTCTGCTGCTAGAACTCTGTGTGGCATTGACCTGGTCTCTAATCTGATCTGCTGTTAACCTGCGATTTCTGAGGCTGGTGACTCGGATGAACTTATCCTCCGCAGCAGAGGTGACTCTTGGTCTTCCTTTCCTGGGGCGGTCCGCATGTGAGCCAGTTTTTTTGTAGCGCTTGATGGTTTTTGTGACTACATTTGAGGACACTTTCAAAGTTTTCCCAATTTTTCGGACTGACTGACCTTCATTTCTTAAAGTAATGATGGCCACTCGTTTTTCTTTACTTAGTTGCTTTTTTCTTGCCATAATACAAATTCTAACAGTCTATTCAGTAGGACTATCAGCTGTGTATCCACCTGACTTCTCCACAACGCAACTGATGGTCCCAACCCCATTTATAAGGCAAGAAATCCCACTTATTAAACCTGACAGGGCACACCTGTGAAGTGAAGACCATTTCAGGTGACTACCTCTTGAAGCTCATCAAGAGAATGCCAAGAGTGTGCGAAGCAGTAATCAAAGCAAAAGGTGGCTACTTTGAAGAACCTAGAATATGACATATTTTCAGTTGTTTCACACTTTTTTGTTATGTATATAATTCCACATGTGTTAATTTATAGTTTTGATGCCTTCAGTGTGAATCTACAATTTTCATAGTCATGAAAATAAAGAAAACTCTTTGAATGAGAAGGTGTGTCCAAACTTTTGGTCTGTACTGTATATATATATATGTACTGCACTGTTGCAATTGTTTCTGGTGAAAGCGTATAGGGGCGTATTTCAGTTAAAAAAGAAAAATATATACGCACTGCACTCTTGCAGTTATTTCTGGTGGAAGCGTATAGGGGCGTATTTCAGTTAAAAAAGATAAATTTATACGCACTGCACTGTTGCAGTTATTTCTGGTGAAAGTGTATAGGGGCGTATTTCAGTAAACAAAGAAAAAATATTTGCACTGCACTGTTTCCGTTATTTCTGGTGAAAGGGTATAGTGGCCTATTTCAGTCCAACAAGAAAAATATATTCTCAGTTCACTTCTGCAGTTATTTCTGTTAAAATGCGTATAGGGGCGTATTTCAGTAAAAAAGAAATATATACGCACAGCACTGTTGTAGTTATTTCTGGTGAAAGCGTATAGGGGCGTATTTCAGTACTACAAGAAAAATATATATGCACTGCACTGTTGCAGTTATATGTGGTGAAAGCATATAGGAGCGTATTTAAGTACTACAAGAAAAATATATTCTCAGTGCATTTCTGCAGTTAATTCTGGTGAAAGCTTATAGGGGCGTATTTCAGTAAAAAAAGAAAAATATATACGCACTTCACTCTAAGTTTTTTCTGGTCAAAGCATATAGTGGAGTATTTCAGTCCAACAAGAATAATATATTCTCAGTTTACTTCTGCAGTTAATTGTAATGAAAGTGTTTAGTGGGCTATTTCAGTACAAAACAAAAAATATATTTGTTGCTTTTAGGGGTGTTTTAATTTCCGTTTAATTTGCTTAGTTCAGCTACAAGTTTGTCAGGCAGAGAAGTGCCAGGCCATGCACAGAGGAGTGGCTGAGGCCTAAATGTTTCTGGTGCAAGCAGAGGTCGCAGCAGAGTAAGGGGGTGTGGCAACAGGAGTCGCAGCGAGAGGCCTGAGCTCCCGGTGTCATCTAGCTGTCATGTCTTGACCAGAAACCCAGTGGTTCTTGATTGGTTAACTCGGTCATCCACGTCATCCTAAGTGACATCAGACACCCCCAGCCAAGAGTCAGTGGGTCCGTCAGACACAACCCTTAGCTGGCATGGCCAGGGAGCAGGCCCTGTGCCCTCACCTGTCCTCATACTGCCTCTGTCCTTTTCTGTTCCCTCACAGCTAGAAGTACTATATGCTGTGGGCTCAGTTCCACTTTTCAGGCTCCTGATCCAGAGACCGTTGAGGAGGACATCAGTGATGTGCAGACACTACTTGATTATGATAAAGCCGATCCCACTTGGGGGCCGGGTGCAAAAGGAGCTTCATCATTATCAGGAGAAGAGGGTGGCAGCTTGCCTGTGAGACAGAGGCTGAGCCAGCAAGATGGTAGCATGGCTGGGAGTCAGCATGGTGGCAGCAGTTGCTGGTCAGGAGCCAAATGTGCCCAGGGTAGACCACCTGCTTCGCAGCAGCCTACCTTCCCAGGAAGTAGTGGTGCAGGCATTCACGGAGGCCGCGGTGGTAGCAGTCAGTGTCACTGTTGGGGTAAATTCACTTACTCGGCGGTGTGGCAGTTTTTATTAAGCTGCCAGAGGAGGTTAGCATGGCCATATGTTAATATGTGGGCAGAAGGTGAAGCATGGCCAGGGTGCCAATGTTGGCACTACAGCCTTGCGTCAACATATGCAGCATCGCCATGCAGTGGCCTGGGAGAACCGTGGCTCTTATGTGGTGGTCCAGCCTGCCGCAGCTACCGCTGCATCACCCAGTGGAACGCACCCAGTTTCAGCCAGTCAAGGCTCCACCACCTCACCCGAAGGGAGCTGTGTGTCATTCCCATCTTCTGAGGTCCAGATGCTTCCTGCTCCGACTCATCGTCAGTCATTCCGTCAGCAATCGATCACCAAAGCGATTGCCAAGAGACAGCCGTATGCGTGCATCCATCCAACAGCGCAAAAGCTGAACGTGCTCCTGTCCAAGTTGCCGGTGCTGCAGTCCCTCCCTTTCCAAGTGGTGGACTCTGCACCTTTCAGAGAACTGATGGCTTCTTACGAGGTGGGGAGTCCCAAGCCGTAATTTCTTTGCAAAAAAAGCAGTACCAGCCCTGCAAAAATATTTCGAACAGAAGGTGGGCCAGTACTTGAGCCTGTCTGTGTCTGCCGACATGTGGAGCTTTAACTACGGTCAGGGACAGTACATTAGAGATGGCCTTGTGGTTCGCCCGGTGGTCGTTTCGCAGCAAACTTTGCTAGTTCGCGATTCGCCGAACATGCGAACATATGGCGATATTATTTTTTTGCATAGCGCCAAACTTTGAACCATGACACATCTATCAGGTGGGACAGAACAGACAATTGAGATGTTTCAGCACATGGACACCCCCCCAACACTATAACAGAACCTGATCTGGCAGCCATTTTACATTATGTGTTTTGCCAGTGTAGGGAGAGGTTGCATTTTGGAGCAGGGACAGTTAGGGACACCAAACACTAGCTAATAGGGCCACAAAAGTCCTTTTAAGGACTGTTATAGGTGTGCTATTGATAGGTGTGATATAGAGGGGTGTGATATACTTATAATATACTTTCTAACATAGAAATATATATTATAGTTAGAGTTGAGCGAACACCTGGATGTTCGGGTTCGAGAAGTTCGGCCGAACATCCCGGAAATGTTCGGGTTCGGGATCCGAACCCGATCCGAACTTCGTCCCGAACCCGAACCCCATTGAAGTCAATGGGGACCCGAACTTTTCGGCACTAAAAAGGCTGTAAAACAGCCCAGGAAAGAGCTAGAGGGCTGCAAAAGGCAGCAACATGTAGGTAAATCCCCTGCAAACAAATGTGGATAGGGAAATGAATTAAAATAAAAATTAAATAAATAAAAATTAACCAAAATCAATTGGAGAGAGGTTCCATAGCAGAGAATCTGGCTTCCCGTCACCCACCACTGGAACAGTCCATTCTCAGATATTTAGGCCCCGGCACCCAGGCAGAGGAGAGAGGTCCCGTAACAGAGAATCTGTCTTCATGTCAGCAGAGAATTAGTCTGCATGTCATAGCAGAGAATGAGGCTTCACGTCAGCCACCACTGCAACAGTCCATTGGCATATATTTAGGCCCAGCACACACACAGGCAGAGGAGAGAGGTCCCGTAACAGAGAATCTGGCTTCATGTCAGCAGAGAATCAGTCTGCATGTCATAGCAGAGAATGAGGCTTCACGTCAGCCACCACTGCAACAGTCCATTGGCATATATTTAGGCCCAGCACACACACAGGCAGAGGAGAGAGGTCCCGTAACAGAGAATCTGGCTTCATGTCAGCAGAGAATCAGTCTGCATGTCATAGCAGAGAATGAGGCTTCACGTCAGCCACCACTGCAACAGTCCATTGGCATATATTTAGGCCTAGCACACAGGCAGAGCAGAGAGGTCCCGTAACAGACGATCTGGCTTCATGTCAGCAGAGAATCAGTCTGCATGTCATAGCAGAGAATGAGGCTTCACGTCACCCACCACTGCAACAGTCCATTGGCATATATTTAGGCCTAGCACACAGGCAGAGCAGAGAGGTCCCGTAACAGACAATCTGGCTTCATGTCAGCAGAGAATCAGTCTGCATGTCATAGCAGAGAATGAGGCTTCACGTCAGCCACCACTGCAACAGTCCATTGGCATATATTTAGGCCTAGCACACAGGCAGAGCAGAGAGGTCCCGTAACAGACAATCTGGCTTCATGTCAGCAGAGAATCAGTCTGCATGTCATAGCAGAGAATCAGGCTTCACGTCAGCCACCACTGCAACAGTCCATTGTCATAAATTTAGGCCCAGCACCCAGGCAGAGGAGAGAGGTCCCGTAACAGACAATCTGGCTTCATGTCAGCAGAGAATTAGTCTGCATGTCATAGCAGAGAATCAGGCTTCATGTCAGCCACCACTGCAACAGTCCATTGGCATATATTTAGGCCTAGCACACAGGCAGAGGAGAGGTTCATTCAACTTTGGGTAGCCTCGCAATATAATGGTAAAATGAAAATAAAAATAGGATTGAATGAGGAAGTGCCCTGGAGTCCAATAATATATGGTTATGGGGAGGTAGTTAATGTCTAATCTGGACAAGGGACGGACAGGTCCTGTGGGATCCATGCCTGGTTCATTTTTATGAACGTCAGCTTGTCCACATTGGCTGTAGACAGGCGGCTGCGTTTGTCTGTAATGACGCCCCCTGCCGTGCTGAATACACGTTCAGACAAAACGCTGGCTGCCGGGCAGGCCAGCACCTCCAAGGCATAAAAGGCTAGCTCTGGCCACGTGGACAATTTAGAGACCCAGAAGTTGAATGGGGCCGAACCATCAGTCAGTACGTGGAGGGGTGTGCACACGTACTGTTCCACCATGTTAGTGAAATGTTGCCTCCTGCTAACACGTTGCGTATCAGGTGGTGGTGCAGTTAGCTGTGGCGTGTTGACAAAAGTTTTCCACATCTCTGCCATGCTAACCCTGCCCTCAGAGGAGCTGGCCGTGACACAGCTGCCTTGGCGACCTCTTGCTCCTCCTCTGCCTTGGCCTTGGGCTTCCACTTGTTCCCCTGTGACATTTGGGAATGCTCTCAGTAGCGCGTCTACCAACGTGCGCTTGTACTCGCGCATCTTCCTATCACGCTCCAGTGCAGGAAGTAAGGTGGGCACATTGTCTTTGTAGCGTGGATCCAGCAGGGTGGCAACCCAGTAGTCCGCACAGGTTAAAATGTGGGCAACTCTGCTGTCGTTGCGCAGGCACTGCAGCATGTAGTCGCTCATGTGTGCCAGGCTGCCCAGGGGTAAGGACAAGCTGTCCTCTGTGGGAGGCGTATCGTCATCGTCCTGCCTTTCCCCCCAGCCACGCACCAGTGATGGACCCGAGCTGCGTTGGGTGCCACCCCGCTGTGACCATGCTTCATCCTCATCCTCCTCCACCTCCTCCTCATCCTCGTCCTCCTCGTCCTCCAGTAGTGGGCCCTGGCTGGCCACATTTGTACCTGGCCTCTGCTGTTGCCAAAAACCTCCCTCTGAGTCACTTCGAAGAGACTGGCCTGAAAGTGCTAAAAATGACCCCTCTTCCTCCTCCTCCTCCTCCTCCTCCTGGGCCACCTCCTCTTCCATCATCGCCCTAAGTGTTTTCTCAAGGAGACATAGAAGTGGTATTGTAACGCTGATAACGGTGTCATCGCCACTGGCCATGTTGGTGGAGTACTCGAAACAGCGCAACAGGGCACACAGGTCTCGCATGGAGGCCCAGTCATTGGTGGTGAAGTGGTGCTGTTCTGTAGTGCGACTGACCCGTGCGTGCTGCAGCTGAAACTCCACTATGGCCTGCTGCTGCTCGCACAGTCTGTCCAGCATGTGCAAGGTGGAGTTCCACCTGGTGGGCACGTCGCATATGAGGCGGTGAGCGGGAAGGCCGAAGTTACGCTGTAGCGCAGACAGGCGAGCAGCAGCAGGATGTGAACGCCGGAAGCGCGAACAGACGGCCCGCACTTTATGCAGCAGCTCTGACATGTCGGGGTAGTTGTGAATGAACTTCTGCACCACCAAATTCAGCACATGCGCCAAGCAAGGGATGTGCGTCAAATTGGCTAGTCCCAGAGCTGCAACGAGATTTCGCCCATTATCACACACCACCAGGCCGGGCTTGAGGCTCACCGGCAGCAACCACTCGTCGGTCTGTTGTTCTATACCCCGCCACAACTCCTGTGCGGTGTGGGGCCTGTCCCCCAAACATATGAGTTTCAGAATGGCCTGCTGACGTTTACCCCGGGCTGTGCTGAAGTTGGTGGTGAAGGTGTGTGGCTGACTGGATGAGCAGGTGGAAGAAGAGGAGGAGGAAGCCGAGAAGGAGGAGGTGGCAACAGGAGGCAAAGAATGTTGCCCTGCGATCCTTGGCGGCGGAAGGACGTGCGCCAAACAGCTCTCCGCCTGGGGCCCAGCTGCCACTACATTTACCCAGTGTGCAGTTAGGGAGATATAGCGTCCCTGGCCGTGCTTACTGGTCCACGTATCTGTGGTTAGGTGGACCTTGCCACAGATGGCGTTGCGCAGTGCACACTTGATTTTATCGGATACTTGGTTGTGCAGGGAAGGCACGGCTCTCTTGGAGAAGTAGTGCCGGCTGGGAACAACATACTGTGGGACAGCAAGCGACATGAGCTGTTTGAAGCTGTCTGTGTCCACCAGCCTAAATGACAGCATTTCATAGGCCAGTAGTTTAGAAATGCTGGCATTCAGGGCCAGGGATCGAGGGTGGCTAGGTGGGAATTTACGCTTTCTATCAAATGTTTGTGAGATGGAGAGCTGAACGCTGGCGTGTGACATGGTTGAGACGCTTGGTGACGGAGGTGGTGGTGGTGGTGTTGGTGGTACATCCCCTGTTTGCTGGGCGGCAGGTGCCAACGTTCCTCCAGAGGCGGAGGAAGAGGCCGAGGCGGCAGCAGCAGAATAGGCCGAGGCGGCAGCAGCAGAAGAGGTAGCAGGGGGAGCCTGAGTGACTTCCTTGGTTTTAAGGTGTTTACTCCACTGCAGTTCATGCTTTGCATGCAGGTGCCTGGTCATGCAGGTTGTGCTCAGGTTCAGAACGTTAATGCCTCGCTTCAGGCTCTGATGGCACAGCGTGCAAACCACTCGGGTCTTGTCGTCAGCACATTGTTTGAAGAAGTGCCATGCCAGGGAACTCCTTGAAGCTGCCTTTGGGGTGCTCGGTCCCAGATGGCGGCGGTCAGTAGCAGGCGGAGTCTCTTGGCGGCGGGTGTTCTGCTTTTGCCCACTGCTCCCTCTTTTGCTACGCTGTTGGCTCGGTCTCACCACTGCCTCTTCCTCCGAACTGTGAAAGTCAGTGGCACGACCTTCATTCCATGTGGGGTCTAGGACCTCATCGTCCCCTGCATCGTCTTCCACCCAGTCTTGATCCCTGACCTCCTGTTCAGTCTGCACACTGCAGAAAGACGCAGCAGTTGGCACCTGTGTTTCGTCATCATCAGAGACATGCTGAGGTGGTATTCCCATGTCCTCATCATCAGGAAACATAAGTGGTTGTGCGTCAGTGCATTCTATGTCTTTCACCGCTGGGGAAGGGCTAGGTGGATGCCCTTGGGAAACCCTGCCAGCGGAGTCTTCAAACAGCATAAGAGACTGCTGCATAACTTGAGGCTGAGACAGTTTCCCTGGTATGCATGGGGGTGATGTGACAGACTGATGGGGTTGGTTTTCAGGCGCCATCTGTGCGCTTTCTGCAGAAGACTGGGTGGGAGATAATGTGAACGTGCTGGATCCACTGTCGGCCACCCAATTGACTAATGCCTGTACCTGCTCAGGCCTTACCATCCTTAGAACGGCATTGGGCCCCACCATATATCGCTGTAAATTCTGGCGGCTACTGGGACCTGAGGTAGTTGGTACACTAGGACGTGTGGATGTGGCAGAACGGCCACGTCCTCTCCCAGCACCAGAGGGTCCACTAACACCACCACGACCATGTCCACGTCCGCGTCCCTTACTAGATGTTTTTCTCATTGTTATGGTTCACCACAACAACAAATATATTATTTGGCCCAATGTATTGTATTCAAATTCAGCGGGATATAAATTTGAGGCCTAGTATTTAGGCGCTGGGTGACCGGTATGGATTTAGTGACAGAATTAGACTTGGAAATGCACAGAAGCGTGTGTGTGAAGTTATTCTGAATGACCCTATGTGCACCTTCAATATGATCTACCCTTTTAGGGATAGATTTCAAATAGCTCTGATATAGCAGAAACGACTAAATTATGAAATTGCTAAATTGGGAATTGTATTTCAACCCAGAACAAAAAATGTGCTTTGACGGACACTAAATAACTTTCCCAGCCACAACAGGACAGCGGTAACGAGAGATTTAGCGGGATATAAATTTGAGGCCTAGTATTTAGGCGCTGGGTGACAGGTATGGGTTTAGTGACAGAATTAGATTTGGAAATGCACAGTAGCGGGTGTGTGAAGTTATTCTGAATGACCCTATGTGCACCTTGAATATTATATACCCTTTTAGGGATAGATTTCAAATAGCTCTGATATAGCAGAAACCACTAAATTATGAAATTGCTAAATTGGGAATTGTATTTCAACCCAGAACAAGAAATGTGCTTGAACGGACACTAAATAACTCGCCCAGCTACAGCACTAAGGACAGATTTAGCGGGATATAAATTTGAGGCCTAGTATTTAGGCGCTGGGTGACAGGTATGGGTTTAGTGCCAGAATTAGACTTGGAAATACACAGTAGCGGGTGTGTGTGAAGTTATTCTGAATGACCCAATGTGCACCTTGAATATTATATACCCTTTTAGGGATAGATTTCAAATAGCTCTGATATAGCAGAAACCACTAAATTATGAAATTGCTAAATTGGGAATTGTATTTCAACCCAGAACAAGAAATGTGCTTGAACGGACACTAAATAACTCGCCCAGCTACAGCACTAGGGACAGATTTAGCGGGATATAAATTTGAGGCCTAGTATTTAGGCGCTGGGTGACAGGTATGGGTTTAGTGACAGAATTAGACTTGGAAATACACAGTAGCGGGTGTGTGTGAAGTTATTCTGAATGACCCAATGTGCACCTTGAATATTATATACCCTTTTAGGGATAGATTTCAAATAGCTCTGATATAGCAGAAACCACTAAATTATGAAATTGCTAAATTGGGAATTGTATTTCAACCCAGAACAAGAAATGTGCTTGAACGGACACTAAATAACTCGCCCAGCTACAGCACTAAGGACAGATTTAGCGGGATATAAATTTGAGGCCTAGTATTTAGGCGCTGGGTGACAGGTATGGGTTTAGTGCCAGAATTAGACTTGGAAATACACAGTAGCGGGTGTGTGTGAAGTTATTCTGAATGACCCAATGTGCACCTTGAATATTATATACCCTTTTAGGGATAGATTTCAAATAGCTCTGATATAGCAGAAACCACTAAATTATGAAATTGCTAAATTGGGAATTGTATTTCAACCCAGAACAAGAAATGTGCTTGAACGGACACTAAATAACTCGCCCAGCTACAGCACTAGGGACAGATTTAGCGGGATATAAATTTGAGGCCTAGTATTTAGGCGCTGGGTGACAGGTATGGGTTTAGTGCCAGAATTAGACTTGGAAATACACAGTAGCGGGTGTGTGTGAAGTTATTCTGAATGACCCAATGTGCACCTTGAATATTATATACCCTTTTAGGGATAGATTTCAAATAGCTCTGATATAGCAGAAACCACTAAATTATGAAATTGCTAAATTGGGAATTGTATTTCAACCCAGAACAAGAAATGTGCTTGAACGGACACTAAATAACTCGCCCAGCTACAGCACTAAGGACAGATTTAGCGGGATATAAATTTGAGGCCTAGTATTTAGGCGCTGGGTGACAGGTATGGGTTTAGTGCCAGAATTAGACTTGGAAATACACAGTAGCGGGTGTGTGTGAAGTTATTCTGAATGACCCAATGTGCACCTTGAATATTATATACCCTTTTAGGGATAGATTTCAAATAGCTCTGATATAGCAGAAACCACTAAATTATGAAATTGCTAAATTGGGAATTGTATTTCAACCCAGAACAAGAAATGTGCTTGAACGGACACTAAATAACTCGCCCAGCTACAGCACTAAGGACAGATTTAGCGGGATATAAATTTGAGGCCTAGTATTTAGGCGCTGGGTGACAGGTATGGGTTTAGTGCCAGAATTAGACTTGGAAATACACAGTAGCGGGTGTGTGTGAAGTTATTCTGAATGACCCAATGTGCACCTTGAATATTATATACCCTTTTAGGGATAGATTTCAAATAGCTCTGATATAGCAGAAACCACTAAATTATGAAATTGCTAAATTGGGAATTGTATTTCAACCCAGAACAAGAAATGTGCTTGAACGGACACTAAATAACTCGCCCAGCTACAGCACTAGGGACAGATTTAGCGGGATATAAATTTGAGGCCTAGTATTTAGGCGCTGGGTGACAGGTATGGGTTTAGTGCCAGAATTAGACTTGGAAATACACAGTAGCGGGTGTGTGTGAAGTTATTCTGAATGACCCAATGTGCACCTTGAATATTATATACCCTTTTAGGGATAGATTTCAAATAGCTCTGATATAGCAGAAACCACTAAATTATGAAATTGCTAAATTGGGAATTGTATTTCAACCCAGAACAAGAAATGTGCTTGAACGGACACTAAATAACTCGCCCAGCTACAGCACTAGGGACAGATTTAGCGGGATATAAATTTGAGGCCTAGTATTTAGGCGCTGGGTGACAGGTATGGGTTTAGTGACAGAATTAGACTTGGAAATACACAGTAGCGGGTGTGTGTGAAGTTATTCTGAATGACCCAATGTGCACCTTGAATATTATATACCCTTTTAGGGATAGATTTCAAATAGCTCTGATATAGCAGAAACCACTAAATTATGAAATTGCTAAATTGGGAATTGTATTTCAACCCAGAACAAGAAATGTGCTTGAACGGACACTAAATAACTCGCCCAGCTACAGCACTAAGGACAGATTTAGCGGGATATAAATTTGAGGCCTAGTATTTAGGCGCTGGGTGACAGGTATGGGTTTAGTGCCAGAATTAGACTTGGAAATACACAGTAGCGGGTGTGTGTGAAGTTATTCTGAATGACCCAATGTGCACCTTGAATATTATATACCCTTTTAGGGATAGATTTCAAATAGCTCTGATATAGCAGAAACCACTAAATTATGAAATTGCTAAATTGGGAATTGTATTTCAACCCAGAACAAGAAATGTGCTTGAACGGACACTAAATAACTCGCCCAGCTACAGCACTAGGGACAGATTTAGCGGGATATAAATTTGAGGCCTAGTATTTAGGCGCTGGGTGACAGGTATGGGTTTAGTGCCAGAATTAGACTTGGAAATACACAGTAGCGGGTGTGTGTGAAGTTATTCTGAATGACCCAATGTGCACCTTGAATATTATATACCCTTTTAGGGATAGATTTCAAATAGCTCTGATATAGCAGAAACCACTAAATTATGAAATTGCTAAATTGGGAATTGTATTTCAACCCAGAACAAGAAATGTGCTTGAACGGACACTAAATAACTCGCCCAGCTACAGCACTAAGGACAGATTTAGCGGGATATAAATTTGAGGCCTAGTATTTAGGCGCTGGGTGACAGGTATGGGTTTAGTGACAGAATTAGACTTGGAAATACACAGTAGCGGGTGTGTGTGAAGTTATTCTGAATGACCCAATGTGCACCTTGAATATTATATACCCTTTTAGGGATAGATTTCAAATAGCTCTGATATAGCAGAAACCACTAAATTATGAAATTGCTAAATTGGGAATTGTATTTCAACCCAGAACAAGAAATGTGCTTGAACGGACACTAAATAACTCGCCCAGCTACAGCACTAAGGACAGATTTAGCGGGATATAAATTTGAGGCCTAGTATTTAGGCGCTGGGTGACAGGTATGGGTTTAGTGCCAGAATTAGACTTGGAAATACACAGTAGCGGGTGTGTGTGAAGTTATTCTGAATGACCCAATGTGCACCTTGAATATTATATACCCTTTTAGGGATAGATTTCAAATAGCTCTGATATAGCAGAAACCACTAAATTATGAAATTGCTAAATTGGGAATTGTATTTCAACCCAGAACAAGAAATGTGCTTGAACGGACACTAAATAACTCGCCCAGCTACAGCACTAGGGACAGATTTAGCGGGATATAAATTTGAGGCCTAGTATTTAGGCGCTGGGTGACAGGTATGGGTTTAGTGCCAGAATTAGACTTGGAAATACACAGTAGCGGGTGTGTGTGAAGTTATTCTGAATGACCCAATGTGCACCTTGAATATTATATACCCTTTTAGGGATAGATTTCAAATAGCTCTGATATAGCAGAAACCACTAAATTATGAAATTGCTAAATTGGGAATTGTATTTCAACCCAGAACAAGAAATGTGCTTGAACGGACACTAAATAACTCGCCCAGCTACAGCACTAGGGACAGATTTAGCGGGATATAAATTTGAGGCCTAGTATTTAGGCGCTGGGTGACAGGTATGGGTTTAGTGACAGAATTAGACTTGGAAATACACAGTAGCGGGTGTGTGTGAAGTTATTCTGAATGACCCAATGTGCACCTTGAATATTATATACCCTTTTAGGGATAGATTTCAAATAGCTCTGATATAGCAGAAACCACTAAATTATGAAATTGCTAAATTGGGAATTGTATTTCAACCCAGAACAAGAAATGTGCTTGAACGGACACTAAATAACTCGCCCAGCTACAGCACTAAGGACAGATTTAGCGGGATATAAATTTGAGGCCTAGTATTTAGGCGCTGGGTGACCGGTATGGATTTAGTGACAGAATTAGACTGGGATATGGCCAAAAAATAAACAGACTATTGCTGGTTAAATGCACTTGGTGTGACAGCTTCACCCTGATGTAGGCTTTAGCCAAAAAACAACCACACCATTGAGGGTTAAATGCACTTGGTGACAGGCGCAGCTTGCCCCTGATTTAGTATATGGCCAAAAAATGAACAGACTATTGCTGGTTAAATGCACTTGGTGTGACAGCTTCACCCTGATGTAGGCTTTAGCCAAAAAACAACCACACCATTGAGGGTTAAATGCACTTGGTGACAGGCGCAGCTTGCCCCTGATTTTGTATATGGCCAAAAAATGAACAGACTATTGCTGGTTAAATGCACTTGGTGTGACAGCTTCACCCTGATGTAGGCTTTAGCCAAAAAACAACCACACCATTGAGGGTTAAATGCACTTGGTCGCAGCTTGGATGCACTGGTCGCAGCACCGCACAAGACACAAAATGGCCGCCGATCACCCCAGAAAAATGTGACTGACAAACGGTCTGGGCAGCCTAAAAACAGTGAGTGAGCAATTGAGTTTCAGCAGCTCAATGATGCACAGCTGCAGATCGATCGATTAATCAAGTGAAGTCCTTTGGAGGAGTTAATCTGCCTAATCTCGCCCTACTGTCGCATCCGCAACCTCTCCCTACGCTAATCAGAGCAGAGTGACGGGCGGCGCTATGTGACTCCAGCTTAAATAGAGGCTGGGTCACATGGTGCTCTGGCCAATCACAGCCATGCCAATAGTAGGCATGGCTGTGATGGCCTCTTGGGGCAAGTAGTATGACGCTTGTTGATTGGCTGCTTTGCAGCCTTTCAAAAAGCGCCAAGAAAGCGTCACAAAAGCGCCAAGAAAGCGACGAACACCGAACCCGAACCCGGACTTTTACGAAAATGTCCGGGTTCGGGTCCGTGTCACGGACACCCCAAAATTCGGTACGAACCCGAACTATACAGTTCGAGTTCGCTCATCCCTAATTATAGTGCATTTGTATTGTGCAGCAGTTGTGTGCGGTTCTGCTGCGATACCGCAGCTATATAGAGGGACGAACGCTATTGGAGTAACTAATTGCAACAGGTGTGATATACCTGTTGCCCCCCAAAAAACTGGCTGAGGATATACCTTCTTCCACAAAATCCTGATTGAGGGGTGCTATATACCTGTTTCTGCCAAATACTGATTGAGGGGTGCCATATACCTTCTTCCACAAAATACTTATTGAGGGGTGCTATATACCTGTTTCCGCCAAATATTGATTGGGGGTGCTATTTACCAGTTTCCGCCAAATACTTATTGAGGGGTGCTGAATACCTTCTTCCACAAAATACTGATTGAGGGGTGCTATTGCTATATACCTTCTTCCACCAAATACTGATTGAGGGCTGCGATACACCTTCCACAGAATACTGATTGAGGGGTGCTATATACCTGTTTCCGCCAAAATACTAATTGAGGGGTACTATATACCTGTTTCCGCCAAATAATGATTGAGCGATGCTATATACAGTGGCGTCTCTAGCTTTCAATTTTTTTTTGGGGGGGGGGCACACTGGGGGCCAGGACAAAAGTAGGGGGGGCAGCTATAACAACAATACATTTACACAAGTACGCTTAGAAATGCTGCGATACTTTATCCAATGCCTAAAACCGCAACAGGGAAGAAAAGCCCTGCTGTCTGTGGTTTAAAAAAAATTAAAAAAATCACTCAGATTTCAACATGTCCTAGTTGCCTGTGGATGACACTTTTATAGGGAGGGGGATCTGTGGATGACACTGCTATGGGGGGGATCTGTGGATGACACATATCGTATATAGCATCTTATGCTATATGTGTCATCCACAGATCCACCGCATGACAGTGTCATCCCCATTTCCCCCTCCATAACAGTGTCATCCACAGATCCGCCTCCCTATAACAGTGTCATCCACAGATCCCCCTCCCTATAACAGTGTCATCCACAGATCTCCCTCCCCGCTGCTCACAGGAGTGTACATTTGACATTTCTAAACTGTAATCCATATCCTGCAGTAACTTTAACTTTAAATCAGGATTAAGCGGCTGATCAGCTCTACTAGTACCTTAACCTTACACCACTCGGCTAGCTTCGGTAACAGGGCCAGGCTACAGCCTACAGGCACTGCCTGTTAGTTGTTACCGAACAAGTGCTGATTTCTGCAGGTCAGAGCATACGGATTACAGTTTAGAAGAAATGTACACTCCTGTGAGCGGTCCAGACCATTGGCTGATCTGGAGCCTGGTCTCGGGAGGGGCACTTCCAGATTATTTTCTGTCTGCCGCCACAGAACAAGGGTGCTTATAGAACAGACTACACAGTGTAGAGGTATACTGTACATTGTGTGGCACAGTGTAGAGGTATACTGTACAATGTGTGGCACAGTGTAGAGGTATACTGGATATTGTGTGGCACAGTGTAGTGGTATACTGTATATTGTGTGGCACAGTGTAGGCTATATGTGTATAACAAACATATTTGACATGAAAGCTTACAATTACTTGGCTTGGCCCTTGGGGATCTCGGACACCACTTCAACACTTTGGCTGGGGGCTCGGCAGAGTTGATGTGCTTTATCCTAATGAGAAAGATTTCATAATAAGGATTTGGAGAAGGGGCAGATGGGTCACACAGCAGGGAGAGGCTGGTGCTGCTACTAGGGGGTCATACCATGGGGGAGTGATAAAGCCCACCATAATGCCCCCCCCCCCAGTAGAAATAATTCTCCTTATAATGTGACAATGCAAAAAATACCCCCTTGTAATGCCCTCAGTTGAGCTAATGTCCCCCATAACCTGCCAGTATAAAATACCCCTATATAGTGCCCTCAGTAAATGCCCCCATAGTGCTCCTCTCCCCCCTTCCTCCTAGTGCCCCCCATAATGTACCAGTATAAAACTGCCCCAAATATCGTGCCCCAGTAGATGCCCTCAGTGCCCCCCATAATTTGTAAGTATAAAATACCCCTTCATAGTGCCCCCGTAGATGACTCCATAGTACTCCTCTCCCCCTTCCCTATAGTACCCACCATAATGAGTCCCAGTATAAAATGCTACTGTACAGAGCCCCCCATATAAAATACCCCTTCTTTGTGGCCTCAGTAGATGCCCCTATAGTGCCCACCAATAATGTGCCAGTAATATTTGCCCCCAATAACGTGCCAGTAATAAGTGCCCCCAATAACATGCCAGTAATAAGTGCCCCCATCATGTGCCAGTAACAAGAGCCCCCCAATGTGCCAGTAATAAGAGCCCAGCCCCTCATCATGTACCAGTAATAAGAGCCCCCCCAATGACCCAGTAACAAGAGCCCCCCATCATGTGCCAGTAATAAGCCCCCATCATGTGCCAGTAATAAGCCCCCATCACGTGCCAGTAATAAGCCCCCATCACGTGCCAGTAATAAGCCCTCCCAATGTGCTAGTAACAAGAGCCCCCCTAATGTGCCTGCAAAACTATTGTAAAAACAAAAACAAAACACTTATACTTACCTCCATGTCAGCGATGCGATGCAGGCCTCTTTCGGCCTTTGTCCCGCGCTGTATGGCTCAGGCGGCGCGGTGAGGTCATCGCGCCGCCTGCGCCGGCCTCTGATAGGCTGCAGGCACTAGGCCGGCAGCCTATGAGAGGAAGTGGAAGGGACACGCCTCTCCCTCCCCTTCCCCGCCGCAGCACAGGCAGATGACTATGGAGATGAGCGCAATGGAAGCGCTCATCTCCCTGTGCCCGACTGCGGCGGCTCACTGTCACGGCTGAGGATGGGGAAAACCCTCAGCCATGCGATGCCTGAAGATGTTAATGGATACTCAGCCAGAACAACAGAAATAGGGAGCAGGTCACCTCCTATTGCGTCCCTAATCTGACCCTAACTCCTAACCGTATGAGCCAATCCTGATGGTAGGAGGGCTCATACACCGGAACCTAATAGTCCCTGCTAGCCCTCAGGGTGGCCCTGGACTAGGAGCTGGGTAGACAACCTGTTCCTCCTGGACGCGGAGAAACAGGAGTCTAAAGTGGCCAAGCTATAAAGAAAGGGGAACAGAAAACAGTCATATGGCAATGGCAGGTAAGTGCAACTAGTACCACACTTACCTGCCACAGACACAGAGCCTGGAACCCAAGTATAAGTGCTACTGTCCACAAGGACACAAGAGACAGAGCACACACAGCACACAGGAAGCCAGGAAACCATACGCTGCAATAAATAAGCATAACACACAAACACATCCTCATAACATTGTGTATCACAATTTATGACCACAAGGGTGGCTCTCACTGGCAGATGGTATATGGGACCAGGAGAGTGCCTCCAGCTTACTACAAGGCTGGAGTACCCCTCAGACATCAGGTCTTAACTGAGGCTTTATAGCCCATGTAGTCACACCCACAATCAGACACACCCAGTGCACACTCACACTAGGAAGGAAGTTAACCCTTCACACACCAGGGAAGGGAAGACAGCAACTAAAAGGGGAATACACACAATAAACCCCGTGCACACCAGACAAGGAAAGTGCACACATAAACACACGTTGCCAAAGACAACCGCATGCATGGACAGCGAGCCGCCCAGCAACCAGCTCAGGCTGCTCCACTGCCCAACAACCACAAGTTGCCAGCGGCAACCACACGTGAGGCAAGATACTAGCCCTCACCTGTGGTTGACAACAATACCAGACCGTGGGCAAATGCATGCGGGTCCCAAGGAGTCACGACTATGACCATGGTCGTGACACTCACTTGGGGGGGGCATTTTAGTTGGGGGGGGCACAGTGTGATGTAGGGGGGGCCGTGGCTTTATATCTGTTTCCGCCAAATACTGATTGAGGGGTGCCATATACCTGTTTTCACCAAATACTCATTAAGGGGTGCTATATACCTGTTTATGCCAAATACTGATTGAGGGGTGCTATATACCTGTTTCCGCCAAATACTGATTGAGGGGTGCCATATACCTGTTTTCACCAAATACTGATTAAGGGGTGCTATATACCTGTTTATGCCAAATACTGATTGAGGGGTGCTATATACCTGTTTCCGCCAAATATTGATTGAGGGGTGCCATATACCTTCTTCCACAAATTACTGATTGAGGGGTGCTATTGCTATATACCTTCTTCCACCAAATACTGATTGAGGGGTGGAATACACCTTTTTCAGCCAAATACTGATTGAGGGGTGCTATATACCTGTTTCCGCCAAATACTGATTGAGGGGTGCCATATACCTGTTTTCACCAAATACTGATTAAGGGGTGCTATATACCTTCTTCCACAAATTACTGATTGAGGGGTGCTATTGCTATATACCTTCTTCCACCAAATACTGATTGAGGGGTGGAATACACCTTTTTCAGCCAAATACTGATTGAGGGGTGCCATATACCTTCTTCCGCTAAATACTGATTGAGAGGTGCTATTGCTATATACCTTCTTCCACCAAATACTGATTTAGGGGTGGAATACACCTTTTTCCACCAAATACTGATTGAGGAGTGTTATATACCTTCTTCCACAAAATACTGATTGAGGGGTGCTATATTCCTGTTTCTGCCAAATACTGATTGAGGAGTGCTATATACCTGTTTCCGCCAAATACTGATTGAGGGGTGCCATATACCTTCTTCCACCAAATACTGATTGAGGGCTGCGATACACCTGCTTCTGCAAAATCCTGATTGTGGGGTGCCATACACCTGTTTTCACAAATACTGATTGAGGGGTGCTATACCAGTTTCCGCCAAATACTGATTGAGGGGTGCCATATACCTTCATCCACTAAATACTAATTGAAGGGTGCTATTGCTATATACGAGTGATGGCTAACCTTGGCACTCCAGCTATGTTGAAACTATGACTCCCAGCATGCTCCATTTATTCCTATAGATTTCTGAGAGCAGCCAAGCAAGCGGGGCATCTTGGGAGTTGTAGTTTTACCACAGCTGGAGTGCCAAGGTTAACCATCACTGCTATATACCTCCTTTCACCAAATACCGATTGAGGGGTGCAATACAACTTTTTCAGTAAAATACTGATTGAGGGGTGCCATATACCTTCTTTCTAGAAATACTGATTGAGGGGTGCTATTGCTATATACCTTCTTCCACCAAATACTGATTGACGGGTGCAATACACCTACTTCCACAAAATACTGATTGAGGGGTGCCATATACCTGTTTCCGCTAAATACTGATTGAGGGGTGCCATATACCTGTTTCCGCCAAATACTCATTGAGGGGTGCCATATTCCTTCTTTCACTAAGTACTGATTAAGGGGTGCTATTGCTATATATCTTCTTCCACCAAATACCGATTTAGTGGTGGAATACACCTTTTTCTGCCTAATCCGAGATCTCTAATGTCAGTGGTGGTAGTGAAGGTGACGATGATGACTAGTCGATGGACGTCACATGGGTGCCCACAAGAGAGAAAGATGAGGGGAGTTCAGAGGGAGAGACGGAGCAGCAGATAGGGAGGAGAAGCAGGCAGAACTTGCAGTGCACAGGAGGCAAAAAGCAGACTGCAAATGTATCTGGAGCGAGCCATCCACCATGCACGGTCACATCTTGCGCTCCCAGGACACCGGCACATGGCTCCGCAGTGTGGGCTTTTTTTAATGTGTCAGCTGCTGATAATAGTCTTGCCATCTGCAAGACTATTAAGAAGGCACCTGGCCTCCCATCACCGAGCCCAGTGGGAGCAAAGCCGTCAGAACTCACAAAGTCACACTCCCGGCGCTCCACGTCCTGCCTCTTCTCCTCCCATTTGTCCTCCACCTTCCACCGTGCAGTCGTCGCGTTCATCTGGCACATGGCAGGCTTCCGTGGCCCAAATGTTCAAGCGCAAAAAAATTATGACAACGGATAATCCTCTTGCACAATGGCTGACCGCTGGCTTGGCGGAACTGCTAGCCCGCGAACTACTGCCATATAAATTGGTGAATTTGGAGGCCTTTAGAAAATTTCCGCCCATTGTCACACCGCAATGGAAGCTCCCGAAAGGAAATATCTCTCCCAGAAGGGCATCCCTGAACTATATGGCCACGTTCAGCGGCAAGTTAATATATCTCTGGCACACAGTGTCGGTGCCAAGATACATCTGACCACAGACACGTGGTCTAGCGAACATGGACAGGGAAGGTACATAACTTTTACTGCCCACTGGGTGAAACTTCTGACGGCCGTCAAGCATGTAACCATTTTGATTTGATGTTACCACCACAGATTACATGCAGGCCTACCTCTTCTTCTCCTTTTCCACTTCCTTTTCCACTGCTACCGCCTCTTCCGCTGCACCCCCAAGCTCCACAGAACCTATTCAACATGCCAGGTGAGACGTTGCCATGCTGTGCTGCGGCTGTTGTGCCTGGAAGCCAAGAGCCACACCGGTCCTGCACTCCTTTCAGCTCTGCGGTTACAGGCCGATCAGTGGCTACCCCAGCTCAATTTGACAGTTGGTAAAGTGGTGTGAGACAATGGTGCCAATCTGCTGAGTGCGCTGAAACAAGACAAAATGACACACGTGTCGTGTATGACACACGTCCTGAACTTCCACGTCTTGCGGCAGGCCAGGGTCTTGCGGCAGGCCAGGAAAATCTCTGGCCATTTTAGAAGATCTTACACAGCCACAGCTCGCCTTGCTGACCTTCATCGGCGACACCACTTGCCCGTCAGACATCTGATTTGTGAACTCCACCTTGCATATGCTTGATAGGCTGCTCCAGCAGAAACGTGCTGTTAACGACTACCTGTACGAACTCTGCGGCAGGACAGGTTCTGGGAGCTTTTTTTTTTTCACAGCGCCAGTGGCTGCTCATGAGCATTGCATGCAGACTTCTGCGGCCATTTGATGAGATCACCAAACTGGTAAGTCGCAGCCAGGGCGCCATCAGTGACATCATACCTTATGCCTTCTTTCTAGAGCGTGCATTGCGTCGTCTCATTGATCAAGCAGTCGAGGAGCAGAAAGATGAGGAAGTCGCTATGCTAAATGAATTCCCGGGGGGATACTCCATCTGAGACAAGTCAGCAGGAGTCTGAAGAGGAGTCAGAGGAGGATGATGGCTGGGGGGAGGAGGAGGAGAAGCAAGAACAGCAGGCTTTAAACTTTTCGGGGATCTCTAATGTTGTCCGTGGCTGGGGGAGGAGACCGAGGATGACATTCTCCTGGGCAAAGCGCAGAAGCCAGGGCGCTTCACCGCTTCCAATTTATTGCAAATGGGGGCCTTCATGCTCCAGTGTTTGAAGAGAGACCCTCATATAAAAAGCATAAAGGTCAAGGACCTGTACTGGGTAGCAACGTACTTAGACCCCCGTTACAAACACAAAATGGCGGACATGTTACCAGCATCACAGAGGGCTGTCAGAATGCAGCATTTCCAGGCCTTGCTGTGAGAGATGCTGCATTCTGCTGTTGCGGTTATTGGCAGAGGAATTTCCACCCACAGCGAAACAGGTGCAGGTACCAATCCTACCGCGCCTGCAAAAAGAGGGCGGTTTGAAGATGTGTTGGTCACTTCGGATATTAGATTATTCTTGCAGCCAACCCATCGACAGCTGCCTTCCGGATCCAGCCTCAGTGAACGCCTAGATCGACATGTCCAACCACATCGGGTTAACGGCCAATGTGGACGCTCTGAGAAGCGAGGAACCCCTTGACTACTGGGTGTGCAGGCTTGACCGGTGGCCAGAGCTGGCAAAATTTGCCATGTAACTCTTGGCTTGCCCCTTGTCGAGTGTCCTGTCCGAAAGGACGTTTAGCACAACAGGGGGATCATGACTTATAAGCACACTCGCCTAGCTCACGACAGTGTGGACTACCTCACATTTTTTTAAATGAATGAATCATGGATCTCGGAGGAATTCAACACCTGTGATGACCACATGTAATTGAATTTCATCATGCCAGCCCACATATATCCACAACAACCCAAAACAAAGAATGGTCCTTGCCTTATGTATATACATCGGCATAAAAGGCCTTTTATGTCAGGTGAATGCCTATTGCCAAATTTTTGGGGCCTGTACTGGCCGACAGTTACATATTTATCCTGTGACAGCCTAATGCACCTCCAACCACAGAATCTAAAGTTCTTTGCTTTCAGGTGAATGCCTATTGCCTAATTTTTGGGGCCTGTACTGGCCAACAGTTACATATTTATCCTGTGACCGCCTAATGTACCTCCAGCCAAAGAAACCAAAAGGTATTTGCTGTCAGGTGAATGCCTATTGGCTAATGTTTGGGGCCTGTACTGGCCGACAGTTACATATTTATCCTGTGACAGCCTAATGCACCTCCAACCACAGAATCCAATGTTCTTTGATGTCAAAGTTCTTAGGCTATTGCATAATTTTTGGGGCCTGGACTGGTCGACAATTACATTTTTATCCTGTGACCGCCTAATGAACCTCCAGCCACAGAATCCAAAGTTCTTTCCTGTCAGGTGAATGCCTATTGCCTAATTTATTGGGGCCTGTACTGGCCGACAGTTACATATTTATCCTGTGACGGCCTAATGTACCTACAGCCACAGAATCCAAAGTTCTTTGCTGTCAGGTGAATGCCTATTGCCTAATTTTTGGGGCCTGTACTGGCTGACATTTACATTTTTTTTCTCTAGCCATATAATCACACCCCTGTCTCACTCCTCTGCCACTCATTATGATGGCGTATGGACCGCATTCACCATAAGGACCTTTTGAATTCACAGGGTCATGTGACTGTGTCCCCCACCCCGTACTGTGCCCCCTTATACCATGCATTGTGCCCTCTTATCACACCCTGTGCAGTGCCCCCTTATACCCTTTTATCCGGTCACAGTATGGCGGTGTTATCCGGTCACTGTACAGAGGTGTTATCCGGTCAATGTATGGCAGTGGTATCCAATAACTGGATGGCCATAACTGTGCCCTGTATTTCCCAGTAGAAAAGGATCCTTGGGAAACACAGTCCTCATCCCTGACAATCAGGACCAGGTAGCTCTCTGCCACTACATGGCGGCCTCCCATCTCCGCCACGCTGCTCAGCTGTGTACTGGTGCTTATTCTGACACTAGGGCTGGGTTCACATCCTATTTTTGCTATCCATTTAATGCATACCAAAAATGTATACGTTAACAGATGCCTCAGACTGATGCCGTACAGTGGCATACGTTCAACATACAGTTTCATGGTAGAAAAAAAAAATTACGTTAATGTATGCATTTTTTTTAATGGACTCTGCAGGATAGAAAAATGTGGAGTGCTGCATTTTTGTATACATCAAACCGATAAGAAATAAAAAATTTGTAGGCTCCACAAAGGCACATTTTTGAGAGTTTCCCTTTAAAACACATAAAAATGGCCCCTGATTAAAATACATATTTTTTGTGGGAATTTTTGCCAATGATCCCCCTCTGGTATATCACTGTCCATGTTGTGGGACTATTTGTGTACTTCTAGTAAGTGTTTTCTGGCTGTAAATATGACCTGAAGGTTTTTCAGGTTCACCTCCTATTAAAGTGAATGGGGTCCGCTGCGAACGAGTGGTTCGCGAACATTTGATCACGAACACGTGTTCGCGAATCGTCCCAGCCGATGTTCATCCATCACTACAGTACATGTCCTTTACAGCCCACTGGGTGAATGTGGTTCCTCCACAGCCACACCAGCAACTTGGCCAGGTCACGCCGCTTCCGCCTCCACGTTGTCTCGCCGTTGGTCCTGCGACAATGTCCGCCTCTGAATCCACATCCTCCACCATGTCCTAAGCTTCCACTGCAGGGACAAGTCACAGTGCCCCTCCGGCATACCACATGTGCAGGGCACGGCGTTGTCACGCTGTTCTGCACCTCGTTTTCCTGGGTGAACGGAGTCACACAGGGGAGGAACTGCTCCGTGTCATTCATCAAGAAATCAAATCCTGGCTTTCTCCGCGACAACTGAAAATCGAAACCATGGTGACCGACAACGGGAAGAACATAGTGTCAGCGCTGTGTCGCACATGTGTTCAATCTGGTTGTCAAGCGCTTCCTGAAGTCTTCCACCCATCTGCAAGACATCCTAAAAATGGCCAGGAAACTTTGCATGCACTTCAGCCACTCGTACACCGCAAAGCACATTCTCCTTAAGCTGAAGCGGAGGAACGGCATCCCCCAATATAGGCTGATATGCGACGTTTCCACCCCTTGGAACTCCACCCTCCATATGTTAGACCGACTATACGAACAGAAAAAGGCTATTAACGATTTCTTGATTATGCAAGCGGACAGGAGTACTCCCCTGTGTAACTTCGATGTCAGTCAGTGGCAGCTCATGCGTGACACCTGTCGTTTGCTCAGGCCCTTTGAGGACGCCACGTTATTTGTCAGTCGCCAGGACTATGGGCTGAATGACGTCATTCCACTGCTTCATGTCCTGGTACAGATGCTGGTAACAATGGCTGGTCAGGGGACTGCAGACGTGGCGCCTAGATCTCACGGCCACATGAGCCCTGTGGGGGCTGAACTGGAAGAGAAGGAGGAGGGGGAAGGACATTGGAGCACAGGCAATGTGTAGCCAAATGGGTGGATTGCCTACTCAGGTTATAGAAGAGGAGGAGCAGGAGCAGCCAGAGGAGCTCCAGGGCAATGAGAAAGACGAGACAGAGGACCCAGACACACCGTGGCAGTATGCATTAGAGATGGAGGCAGGGAGTCCCTCCGAGTCACTTGCGCAAATGGCCCAATGCATGCTCACTTGCTTGCGTAGTGACAATCGAATTGTCACCATTTGGCACAGGGATGACTTCTGGCTCTCCACCTTGTTGGACCCTCGCTACCGGTCCAGAATAGGAGCCTTTTTTACACCCACTGAGAGGGAGGACAAACTGAACTACTACAGAGACATCCTATGTAGTCAGTTGGTCGCTGCCTATCTGTGCCATCGTCCATCCTCTCACAGGTCTGACCAGGGGGACCCTCTGCGCTCACGTTCCACTGTCATGGCTGCTGGGGAGGGTGGGGTGACAGGAGCAGTACCAGCTCCACCAGCAGCCTGAGTCTACAGTCACTGATGAGTAGCTTTCTTCACCCGCATAGTGAAGAAACTACTCACCCACAGTATCAGCAGGTAGACCTGGAGCAGGACCTGAACCAGCAGGTGGTGGCATTCTTGGATAGCACCATGCCAACCCACATTGAAGATCCGCTGGACTACTGGGCAACCAAACTGGATTTGTGGCCGCAACTAGCAGAGTTTGCCCTTTAAAAGCGGCCAGTAGTGTGGCATCAGAGCGGGTGTTTAGTGCGGCGGGGGCCATAGTTACCCCAAGGAGAACTCGTCTGTCCACCCAAAATGTGGAGAGACTGACCTTTGTCAAGATGAATCAGGTGTGGATCAGCCAGGATTTCCAACCACCAATTCCTGATGCATCAGACTAGATCATCCATGGTGCCACACCAACACTTTGATAAAAGAGACCGGTTTCTTCTGACTACCTGCCTCAGCTACTAATCTGATGCTGCAACCCGCCTGATGCCACACATCTGATGCCAAGTGCTCCTTCTTTTACCCACCTTCGTCAGCGGGTACTGGTATTGCCACCCACCGCCCCACTCTGTTACCGGGTCACTTTGTGGTCTTCTGATGCAGCTGCTGATTCCATCTCCACACTATGACACCTTGCCACTCTGTGGTATCCTGATACTGATATATCCACACTATGTCACTCTGTGGTCTCCTGATGCTGCTGCCATATCAACACTATCGGATGATGATCAGCCGGCACTCCGTTTAGGAAGCGTGGTGCACGAGTCCAAGACAGAAGTCCCAATATAAGCAAAAGAAGAGACCGGCACTCACTTTTCTTCTGATAGTTCAATCGCTTTTTATTCGCCACATATAGAGTATTCTATATGTGGCGAATAAAAAGCGATTGAACTATCAGAAGAAAAGTGAGTGCCGGTCTCTTCTTTTGCTTATATCAACACTATGTCACCTTGCCACTCTGTGGTATCCTCCTGCTGCTGCCATCTCCTCACTATGTCAACTTGCCACTCTGTGGTCTCCTGATGCTGCTGCTGCTGCTATATACACACTATGTCACCTAGCCCCTCTGGGGTATCCTGATGCTGCCGCCATCTCCACACTATGTCACCTTGCCAGTCTGTGCTATCCTCCTGCTGCTTCCATATCCACACTATTTCACCTTGCCACTCTGTGGTATCCTCCTGCTGCTGCTATCTCCAAACTATGTCACCTTGCCACTCTGTGGTATCCTCCTGCTGCTGCCGCCATCTTCACACTATGTCGCCTTGCCACTCTGTGGTATTCTGATGCTGCTGTTGCTGCCATCTCCACACTATGTCACATTGCCACTCTGTGGTATCCTCCTGCTGCTGCTGCCATCTCCACACTATGTCACCTTGCCACTCTGTGGTATCCTCCTGCTGCTGCTGCCATCTCCACACTATGTCACATTGCCACTCTGTGGTATCCTCCTGCTGCTGCCATCTCCACACTATGTCACCTTGCAACTCTGTGGTATCCTCCTGCTGCTGCTGCCATCTCCACACTATGTCACCTTGCCACTCTGTGGTCTACTGATGCTGTTGTCATATCCACACTATGTCACCTTGTCACTCTTTGGTCTCCTCCTGCTGCCATCTCCACACTATATCACCTTGCCACTCTGTGGTATCCTCCTGCTGCTGCCATCTCCACACTATGTTACCTTGCCACTCTGTGGTCTACTGATGCTGCTGTCATATTCACACTATGTCACCTTGCTACTCTGTGGTATCCTCCTCCTGCTGCCATCTCCACACTATGTCACATTTCCACTCTGTGGTATCCTCCTGCTGCCATCTCCACACTATGTCACCTTGCCACTCTGTGGTCTACTGATGCTGCTGTCATATTCACACTATGTCACCTTGCCACTCTGTGGTATCCTCCTGCTGTTCCAACCCTCCCCATTTCATGATTGGGCCACTATTTTGCCTCTCGCCCCAGATCTGTCAGAAGGAAGGAAAAATGAGATGCACAACGGACCCTGTCTGTGTAGCAGCTGTAAGGCCTGGATGGTCCCATCAGAATTGGCTTATGATTTGGTAGCCAAAAGCAGGAGTGGGTACAAAACACAGAAGACATGCAAATATTCCATTCACGTGTCATCTCTGTTTTACATCCACTCCTGTTTTTTGGGCATTAGCAATACTGATGGATTATTGGGCAAATGCTGACCGAGTGAAGGCGGATGCTCAGCAGACAGGATCAGTTTTTTGTGGGATATTGTTCTGACGGATCAGAGGAAGGGCAAATTAATCAGTGACATGAACACAAACTTACTGCTGACACCCTCTCCACTCTGTCCGGGGAGCTCTACTTGTGTACGTGTTTAATAGAACTGTTCTGTAAACATCTATGTGGAATTAGCTGACGACAGTGTAAAAGGAGTGTGCTTCTTCATGACGCTAACATCGACCTGTAAGGCTGAGTCCATACTTGAGTTATTTGGTCAGTTTTGGCCCCGTGACTGCCCTAATAAGTGAAGTGTGCAGTGATTCTAAGAGCGACGCCTGTCATGTGCATGTCATACGGACTCACAGTATTATTTCACTACCAAAGCAGACTCCCTATGAGTGTTACTACAAGGTACAGTGTTCTACACCACTATAAAGGCTCTCTGCAGACAATAAATAGCAATTTTTTAATGTAATTCGCCACGAATATATTAGTATCGAACCACATTTTTCCCGATAAATTTGGCGAACCGGCAAATAATTTTTTTTTTTATTCGCTCATCTCTAATAAAAGTACTAGTGCTAGTAAGTCATAAGACATACTAATTAGGAAGGAGACCTGACAATATTGAGTTACATCCAGCTTCTCTCCTCCATCAGTTCTTTGAAAACTTCAGTGTTCAGAGGTAAATGGTTTTATCGTCTCTGTTTCTGTTGTAGTTGAAGGAAATTGATATACACCACACATATCTCTTACCACCAGGCAGTAAATATGTCATTTGCAAAATATATCAAGATCACTTTCTACTGAGCTGTAAATATATCACATATGCTGGGGCTCAGTTTCCATCTGAACTGTAAAAAGCAAGAACAGGAATAGAAACTTATCATAAAATGTAAACAGAGCCATTAAATTGTTAAAAAAGTGCAAATCCTTTTTAATTTGGGTCCTAAGGGTAAAACACTCTGTAGATCTATATTATCATAAATAGAGCGGTCTCTCAAGATACAATGGCCTTAGGATACAATATTTTCAAAATACAATGGTCTTTCCTGGGCAATCAAAAGTTAAAACTAGACTCAACATGCTGTACAATGCTTCAGACTCATCCAACCAATCAACATATCTATTTATCTGGTAAAACACCTGCATTGTCTAGTAGTTCTTCTGTGGTACTATATGTCCTGTACTGCCCCCTGTGTGTGCCAGGATGAGCTGCTCCTTTGGACACCAGTTGAGTGGCAACATTTATTTTTCTGGCACATCTATGTACTATAAAGGACCCTGAAGAAGCTCCTGTCCCCACCATAAAAAAGTGATTTACAGCTTTCAGCATCTATTCCCATTTGTTTTACTTTATGTCTTGCCTTATATGTCTTGGTTATCTTCTTATTCTTTAAAAAAATAACTTTTTCTTATTTTGGGGTGACATTTTTGTGCTTTGGAATCAATTATTGGTTTTCCATATGCAGTACGCAGCCCTGCAGGGTGAGTGAATGTGAGGTCACAGGGGTAGTTACTAACCAAGGGTGTTTTTGGTACTCAGTTTTTTATATACCCTGGGCAGGCGTACAGCAGTGATGGAGAGGCTGGCACATGGATCCTCTGGGGCACGCTCTATGTATAGGGACCATGCCGGGTGGTAGATGAGGTGCCCTGGGTGTTGCAGGTATAGTGTGCCGTATGGCAAGATCCCTTAAAGTTCGTGACGCCAGTGCCGGTAACGGTGGCACACCGATTTGTTGTAGGAATAATTGAGAAACACAAGTTGCAGTGAACCAGAACTTCCTTTTACTGAACAGTTCAACTATTTACAGTCTTTAGTTAGTTCCACATGAAAAAGGTTAGACTGCACTGACTAGCCTCCTGGACTAAACTGCACTGCCTTTTTCCCGTCTGGGCCTAACTATATATACTAGGGGGTTCCCTAGCTCCCTCTACTGTCTAGGAGGAGGAACTACCCCTAACAAGCCTGGTACAGGAGATAATAGGAAAATACACACTATAATGCAATACAAAATACCATATAAAATACAATGACCATGTTTCACATGAGCGAATTATTGGTGACCCCTCTGGGGCCTATCAACTATTCTTCCCCTGTAATACCTCCATCATTAACCCTTTCACCTCCCCCTTACCAATAAGACACAGAGATTTTTATTAAACAAAAATACAAATAAGTTAACAATGAATTACCCCAGACGAGGGAGGTCCTAGAAGCCTCAACATGTATACATCCAGAGCAACCACCAACTGGACAATCCACTTTGCCTCCAGCCGTAAACACCCAGCTCGGAGCCACCAACTGATGGATGCCCTCACTGATTAACCGAGTGCCCAATCCTGAGAGTCCAGCCCCACCATTGAGGCCCTCTCATTCTCAAGCACCAACCCATTCCACCAGCTCCGAGGACCTCCCCCCGCCTCGACTGCCACGACATACATAACATACAACCCTCACAATTAACCCATATCTACGGAACCCCTACCACTACCACTGCTACCTCCCCAATACCTACTCAAAGGGAGGGTGGGCGGGCGCTTTTTTCACTAACTCTAAAATGGCCCCCTGGTTACATCCCCTTAAATAATCTCCCCCCTAACTCCACCTTCACTATCCCGCCCCTCTGCTTCCCGCCACACATTAACCCTACCTCTACCAGGCCCCTGGCACCATATTCGTCATGAAGGCCTACCCTTATGGTAAACCTATAGTCCGGTCTTACTGGAGGTGGAGAATAACGTGGCCAAATTGACCCTTGTGTAGTGCCCACATTTACCTAGTAGGACACTACATACCTCGCTGCTTTAAGGATGCCCGTCCTCGGCGCAACACAGGGGGCCCGCCCAGCTGGAAACTGTGACCTGAAAGACAAAAAATGCAAAGCAGGCATATAAAATAATCACTACATTTGCAATAAAAATATATCAGGCAGCTCCACTGGCAAAAGACAAATCGGGTGAAAAGGGCATCGTTCTCTTCATGCAGGATAGAACAGGGAACAGGGGCGCTGACCTTTTACAGCGTATCAGGAATAACCAGGATAGTCCATAATAATAAAAGTTCCCGGGTCTTGTAGACAGTTAAACAGGGGTTTCCAGGGAGGAGCTACTTTGGTCAACAATGTAGTCTCCGAATCTCGCAGGTGGGTGCCCCTTAGTAGGCCATGTGGACCTTCTTACTGGCAGAGGCTCCTCCTGCCTTGATTCAGGGGGGGCCAGAGGAATCCACAGGCTCTGGAGCCCTTTTAGGTACACCCTGGGACAGGTCATCCTGGGGTTGAGGACTAGCAGGAACTGGAGCCGGTACCACCAAGTTCAACCAGGGTGTGAGGAACCAATGAAGTGACTCCTTGTCATGTAACAGGTTTTCAACAGCCTGCATAGGATCAACAGGTTGGGCTGACAACTGTGGCTCAGGGGACTTTGGCTCAACGTCCCCCGCTGCAGTCTCTCCTTCTATGCAAGGCTTTAAACGGTTCCTGTGTACAGTCTGGGAGCCTTTACCTTCCCTGGAAATTTGGTAAATGGGGGCCTCAACATTGGGAATATCGGTTATGCCGTAAGAAGTCCTTTCCCACTTACTGTCCAGCTTGCTGGTTCGGTGGTTATTCTTCAGCCACACCATGTCTCCTATAGCTAGAAGTTCTGCATGAGCAGCCAGGTCCTAGTCTCTCTGCTGTCGCTCTCGGGCACTCTCCATGCGCTCCTGAACAATCTCCTTGGCATTAAGGAGAGGTCTTTGATGCTCCACCGCCCAATCAGTTTTTGGTAGTGGGTTGATGACATCGGGCACTTGTACATGCAGGGAGTGGTCGGCAGGCAGCCTCCCCTGGCGGCCGAACATCAAATAGAAGGGCGTGTACCCGGTGGAACAGTGAATTGTATTGTTATACGTATACATAAGTTGTGGCAGCAGAGTAGGCCAATTACCCCTTGTCTCAGGAGGCACTGCTCTTAACAATTCGATGATAGCTTGATTCATTTTTTCAGAGAGTCAGTTACCTTGCAGATGATAGGCTGTGGTCCGGACCTTCTGGCAATTATGTAGCAGGCACACCTCCTGGAACAACTGTGATTCAAACGCAGTCGGTGAGGATTTTCTCTGGGCAGCCGTAGGGCAGGAGGAAATGCTTCCAGAATGCTACTGATGCAGTCTTGGCTGTCAGGTCCTTCACAGGCACTGCTACAACAAACTTAGTGAAGTGATCAATAATGGTCATGGCATAAGTATAACCTGAGCGACTTGGCTCCAACTTCACATGGTCAATGGCAACAAGCTCCAGGGGAGTTTTACTCACTATAGGATGGAGAGGCGCTCTCTGGACATGGCGTTCACTTCTCCCGACGGCACAGGCAGTACATTCCCGGCACCATTTTTCAATGTCTTCTCTCATCCCAATCCAATAGAACCTCCTGTGAATGGTGGCCTCAGTTTTCTGCATGCTGAAGTGTCCGGACTGGTTATGATACATCTCTAACACCAGAATGGCATCTCAACGTGGTATGAGGACCTGGTACACACTATCGCAGGACACTGGATCCAGGCTCCTTCTTAGCAACAGGACTTTTTGAAGGAAGAGTTGGTGGCGATGTCTCCACAATTTCAATAGTTCTGGGTCTGCACTCTTCCTGTGGACTCTTTCAGGAGTTCTTCCACTGGTAAGGAAGTCAAGCAGTTCACCGAGGACTCTACTTTCTGACTGGAGCTTAACCCACCTTTCTTGTTCGCCCCTGGACTCAGGATTATTCGGTGGAGAGGGATCAGCAGCTGAGTTGTGTTCAGTGTGAACATTATCTTGCTGAGCAAACTCTTTATAAAACGCTGGCATCTCTACTTCTTCCCAGGCATCCTTTGGTTCGTCTGGGGCCTCTGTAGTGGGAAGCCGAGACAGAGCATCAGCATTATCATTTGAACGGCCTGCCCGGTATTTCACATTGAAGTCATAGTTGGCCAGGCGGGTGTAATGACCGGCAACACGCACAGGGAGGAAAACAGGGAAAGCCCTGCCCAAGGGAGAGGGGAAGGTGGTGACCCCTAACTCACCTTGCAGCTGGCACCTGCCTGCCCTGACGTCCCTAGACGGGTTCCTCACCCGTGCGGCGATCACGTGCCTAAACCCTGGCTTTCCCTGAAATGAGCCCTAGATAATGAACGGGCCGGTGGGATCGCTAGTCCTCACCACTGCACTAAGAGGGAAACACCAGGGAGAGGACAGACAAACACAGACAAACACAAACACCCAGGTGGACGGCAACAATCGTCCACAAAGGTCCAACAGGGATCCGGAGGGTAGCGTTCTAAGGCAACACTCAGAGAACGCAGCAACACAGCTCCAGTGGGTCAGAATAGATGTCCAGGCAGGAAGCTCTATATCTGGCAACCAGAGAAGTGTGAGAGGGGAATATAAGGAGGATTGGGAGTGCTGGACAAGGAACAGCTGAGAGAAGGAGCTACGGATCCCTGAGTGAGCCAAAAGGGTTTGTAAAGCAAACCCAGAAAGCTACAATAAGGAAACTTCCCTATCTGACATAGAGCGTGCAGCCAACCGCTGCGACCTCCTGACCCCGGGTACAACGGAGTCAGGCGTGGCTCTTGACACACTCTCGTGACAGTACCCCCCTCTCTACGAGGGGCCTCCGGACACTCAGGACCAGGTCTCTCAGGATGAGAGGCATGAAAAATCCGGACTAGCCTGTCGGCGTTTACCTCAGACGCAGGAACCCACATTCTTTCCTCGGGACCGTAACCTCTCCAGTGCACCAGATATTGGAGAGAGCGGCGGACCCGACGAGAATTAACAATTTTGGATATCTGAAATTCCAAACTACCATCCACGACAACAGGAGGGGGTGGCAGCGGTGACGGTTCTAGAGGTGGAACATATTTTTTGAGTAACGACTTATGAAAGACATTATGGATTTTAAAAGTCTGAGGTAACTCCAGGCGAAAGGCCACGGGGTTGATGATGGCTACAATCTTGTAAGGACCAATAAACCTAGGACCCAGTTTCCAAGAGGGAACCTTCAACTTGATATTCCTAGTAGCCAACCACACATAGTCATTCACTCCTAGGTCCGGACCTGGCGACCGTCTCTTATCAGCCATGCATTTGTATTTACCTCCCATATTTTTCAAGTTAGCTTGCACCTTCTGCCATACTGATGAAAGAGATGACGAAAACCGTTCCTCTTCGGGAACCCCAGAAGACCCCCCCTCTTTGAAAGTACAGAATTGGGGATGAAAACCATATGCACCAAGAAAAGGTGACTTGCCAGTGGATTCCTGACGGCGATTATTTATGGCAAATAAATCCGAAACAACATCGGAGGGGACCCCGTGAAGCTTCACGATCTCACTGACGAATACCTGAGCAAGAGTTTTAGCATTAGGTAGTGCGGGTAACGCAATAAAGTGTGCCATTTTGCTAAACCTGTCCACTACTACCAAAATCACTGTTTTACCCGCAGACAAAGGTAAGTCAGTGATAAAATCCATAGACAGATGTGTCCATGGTCTATTGGGAATGACGAGTGGTAATAGAGACCCTGCAGGACGTGTATGTGAAACTTTTGCGCGCGCACAGGTAGAACAAGAGGACACAAAATCCATTACATCCTGACGCAACCTTGGCCACCAAAAACGACGAGACAATAGCTCTAAGGTTGCTTTACTACCCGGGTGCCCAGCAAGTGCCGAATTATGATGTTCCTTTAATAATTCGAGACGTAGGTTCAACGGTACAAACAATTTCTCTGAGGGGCAAGAGACCGGGGCGTCCCCCTGGGCCTCTAACACCTTCCCCTCCAAAGCAGAGTGTACCGCAGAGACAACCACTCCTCTTTGTAGAATGGGCACCGGATCACTCACATTACCCCCTCCAGGGAAACAACGAGATAGTGCATCAGCCTTGGTATTCTTTACCCCAGGACGATAGGTAATCACAAAGTTAAACCTGGTAAAAAATAGCGACCACCTAGCCTGTCTAGGGGTGAGACGCTTAGCTGATTCGAGGTACAGCAGATTTTTGTGGTCCGTAAACACAGTGACGGGGTGGACTGCCCCCTCTAAAAAGTGACGCCACTCCTCAAACGCAAGTTTAATAGCTAACAGTTCCCTATTGCCAATATCGTAGTTCTGTTCTGCTGCAGATAGTTTTTTAGAAAAGAAAGCACAAGGACGCCATTTGCCAGGAGACGGACCCTGAGACAGTACAGCCCCCACTCCCACCTCTGACGCATCTACTTCAACAATAAAAGGGTGAGAGACATCAGGTTGGACTAGTACAGGTGCTGAGGTAAACCTCTCTTTTAGAGAGGAAAAAGCAACTTTAGCGGCGTCAGACCATTTAGAAAAATCAGTCCCCTTCCTAGTCATGTCAGTAAGGGGTTTTACGATCACCGAATAATTTTTAATGAATTTCCTATAGAAATTAGCGAAGCCCAAGAACCGTTGTAGTGCTTTGAGGTTCTCAGGAAGATCCCAATCCAAAATTGCCTGGACCTTCCTAGGATCCATACGGAAACCTGACGCAGATAAATAATAACCTAGGAATTGTATCTCCTGAACGGCAAAAACACATTTTTCAATTTTAGCATATAATTCATTCGTCCGTAGGACCTGTAGTACTTGTCTGACATGCTCCTCATGTGTTCTCAGATCAGACGAATAAATTAAAATATCATCTAGGTATATTACCACAAACCTGCCGATTAGATGACTAAAAATGTCATTAACGAAATGTTGAAAGACGGCAGGCGCATTTGTCAGGCCGAAAGGCATAACTAGATTTTCATAATGCCCCTCAGGGGTGTTAAAAGCTGTTTTCCACTCATCCCCCTCTTTAATACGAATCAGATTGTAGGCCCCCCTAAGATCGAGTTTGGAGAACCACCTAGCACCCGCAATCTGGTTAAACAGGTCAGGAATGAGAGGAAGAGGGTATGGGTCTCGGATGGTTATCCGATTTAATTCACGAAAATCTAGGCAAGGACGCAGGCCCCCATCTTTCTTTTTAACAAAGAAAAACCCTGCAGCCACGGGTGAAGAAGAGGGTCTGATGTGTCCCTTAGCCAAACTCTCGGAGATATAATCCTTCATGGCTTGTCTCTCTGGACCTGAAAGATTATATAACCTGGTCTTGGGTAATTTTGCGCCGGGAATAAGGTTAACCGGGCAATCATAAGGACGATGAGGTGGTAACTTCTGACAACCCTTTTCAGAAAAAACGTCCTCAAAGTCCGAAACAAATGTAGGTAGGGTAGTTATGGAGGCGACTAAGCAATTGCTATTTAAGCTATTTTCTCTGCACGGCTCACTCCACTCCAATATCTCCCTGGCCTGCCAATCCACCACTGGATTGTGCGCTACCAACCAGGGAAGGCCCAGCACCACCGGAGTGGGAAGCCCCTCCAGAACATAACATGAGAGCATCTCGTTATGGTGGTCCCCTACCCGAAGGTGTAAATTATGAACGATGTGGGTGAGGTTTCTCTGAGACAGAGGAGCAGAATCTATAGCAAATATGGGAATAGGTCTCTGTAACGTACAGAGAGACAAACCCATAGTGCGGGCAAAATGGGCATCTATCAAATTTACCCCTGCTCCACTGTCTAGAAAGAAAGAAACAGTCTCTGTCTTATCACCAAAAACAATAACCGCTGGCAACACAAATTGCGATGTACGTATGGAGGAAACGTATACCCCCCGGCTGACATCCTCCACACAGCCTGGGGTTAGTAGTTTTCCGACGGTTTTTTTGTTTCTGAGGAAAGAAGGACAGACGTTAATGAAATGACCCCTCTCCCCACAAAAAAAACAACCCCCACGCCTACGGCGAACCTCAGGAGGACGGACCTGACGAGTAGTTCCTCCTAGCTGCATAGGCTCGTCTAAGTCCGTACAGACTAACTGCTGCTTGGGAGGGGTTACCAATGGCTCCGGTTTTTTCAACCTGTCCCTAAGGCGTCTATCTATACGGATAGAAAGGGACATAACTGCATCAAGGGAAAAGGGGGTCTCATACAATGCAAGCGCATCCTTAACCCTTTCGGATAACCCAGAGCAGAACTGACTCCTGAGAGCCGGGTCGTTCCATTGGGTATCCGTAGCCCACCTACGGAAGTCAGAGCAATACTCCTCTACCGGCCGCTCTCCTTGTAGGAGTCTCCGTAATTTTGATTCAGCCAGTGCGACTCGTCAGGGTCGTCATATATGAGACCCAAGGCCCCGAAAAACTCATCCACTGACCGAAGAGCCTGGGAATCAGTAGGTAAAGAGAACGCCCAGGACTGCGGGTCCCCCTGCAGCAGGGAAATAACAACACCCACCCGCTGTTCTTCATTACCAGAGGAGTAAGGACGCAGTTTAAAGTATAACTTACAGGCCTCACGGAACGTCAAAAACTTGTCCCTTCCCCCAGAAAATCTGTCAGGGAGAGGGACCTTGGGTTCCGCAACAACCTGGTTACCAGTAGCAACCGCTGGGCTTGCGGTCTGTTGTAATTGCTGCTGTTGCTGGAGGACCGACGCCTTCAATCCTGCCACCTCCAAAGACAGGCCATGAAATTGTTCGGACAGAGCAGCAATTTGATCCATACTGGATTCTAAGTAGGTAAAAAATTTATTATTTTTTTTATTTTTATTTTTTTACCTACACAAAAATAAGGGCCAGATATAATGTAATGACCGGCAACACGCACAGGGAGGAAAACAGGGAAAGCCCTGCCCAAGGGAGAGGGAAATATAAGGAGGATTGGGAGTGCTGGACAAGGAACAGCTGAGAGAAGGAGCTACGGATCCCTGAGTGAGCCAAAAGGGTTTGTAAAGCAAACCCAGAAAGCTACAATAAGGAAACTTCCCTATCTGACATAGAGCGTGCAGCCAACCGCTGCGACCTCCTGACCCCGGGTACAACGGAGTCAGGCGTGGCTCTTGACACCCTCGTGACAGCGGGAGGCCCATCTTTGATCCAGAGCCCCTAACTTGGCCGTATTCAGATGCACTAGGGGATTGTTGTCAGTGAAAGCGATAAATGGAGAGGCAGCAAGGTAGTCCTTGAATTGTTCAGTCGCAGCCCACACTAAAGCAAGGAACTCCAGCTTAAAGGAACTACAGGGAGTGCAGAATTATTAGGCAAATGAGTATTTTGACCACATTATCCTCTTTATGCATGTTGTCTTACTCCAAGCTGTATAGGCTCGAAAGCCTACTACCAATTAAGCATATTAGGGGATGTGCATCTCTGTAATGAGAAGGGGTGTGGTCTAATGACATCAACACCCTATATCAGGTGTGCATAATTATTAGGCAACTTCCTTTCCTTTGGCAAAATGGGTCAAAAGAAGGACTTGACAGGCTCAGAAAAGTCAAAAATAGTGAGATATCTTGCAGAGGGATGCAGCACTCTTAAAATTGCAAAGCTTCTGAAGCGTGATCATCGAACAATCAAGCGTTTCATTCAAAATAGTCAACAGGGTCGCAAGAAGCGTGTGGAAAAACCAAGGCGCAAAATAACTGCCCATGAACTGAGAAAAGTCAAGCGTGCAGCTGCCAAGATGCCACTTGCCACCAGTTTGGCCATATTTCAGAGCTGCAACATCACTGGAGTGCCCAAAAGCACAAGGTGTGCAATACTCAGAGACATGGCCAAGGTAAGAAAGGCTGAAAGACGACCACCACTGAACAAGACACACAAGCTGAAACGTCAAGACTGGGCCAAGAAATATCTCAAGACTGATTTTTCTAAGGTTTTATGGACTGATGAAATGAGAGTGAGTCTTGATGGGCCAGATGGATGGGCCCGTGGCTGGATTGGTAAAGGGCAGAGAGCTCCAGTCCGACTCAGACGCCAGCAAGGTGGAGGTGGAGTACTGGTTTGGGCTGGTATCATCAAAGATGAGCTTGTGGGGCCTTTTCGGGTTGAGGATGGAGTCAAGCTCAACTCCCAGTCCTACTGCCAGTTTCTGGAAGACACCTTCTTCAAGCAGTGGTACAGGAAGAAGTCTGAATCCTTCAAGAAAAACATGATTTTCATGCAGGACAATGCTCCATCACACATGTCCAAGTACTCCACAGCGTGGCTGGCAAGAAAGGGTATAAAAGAAGAAAATCTAATGACATGGCCTCCTTGTTCACCTGATTTGAACCCTATTGAGAACCTGTGGTCCATCATCAAATGTGAGATTTACAAGGAGGGAAAATAGTACACCTCTCTGAACAGTGTCTGGGAGGCTGTGGTTGCTGCTGCACGCAATGTTGATGGTGAACAGATCAAAACACTGACAGAATCCATGGATGGCAGGCTTTTGAATGTCCTTGCAAAGAAAGGTGGCTATATTGGTCACTGATTTGTTTTTGTTTTGTTTTTGAATGTCAGAAATGTATATTTGTGAATGTTGAGATGTTATATTGGTTTCACTGGTAAAAATAAATAATTGAAATGGGTATATATTTGTTTTTTGTTAAGTTGCCTAATAATTATGCACAGTAATAGTCACCTGCACACACAGATATCCCCCTAAAATAGCTAAAACTAAAAACAAACTAAAAACTACTTCCAAAAATATTCAGCTTTGATATTAATGAGTTTTTTGGGTTCATTGAGAACATGGTTGTTGTTCAATAATAAAATTAATCCTCAAAAATACAACTTGCCTAATAATTCTGCACTCCCTGTATAGTTCTGATCGTTTTTCTCAGCTCCCCTCAGGGATCTGCTGGCGTAGGCAATCACCCTCTCTTTGTTGTCTTGCACCTGAACCAACACAGCTCCCAGGCCTCTCTTGCTGGCATCAGTAAAGAGGTGAAACAGCTTCTGATAATCTGGGTAACCCAGGACAGGGGGTTCGGTCAGCTTCTTCATTAGGAGCTGGAAGGCAATCTCCAGTTCCTCATTCCATTCAACAGGGATAGGAGTCTTTGGACTCTTTTTGGGATTCCCCCTCAGGAGTTCCTGGATCGGATCCGCAATCTGTGCAAAATGCGGGATTAAACGTCTATAATATCCTGCAAAACTGAGGAAACTTCTCACCTCCTTCACGGTGGTAGGAGTAGGCCAATTGCGGACAGCAGCAAGTTTATCAGGATCAGGCTGGACTCCTCCTGCGCTAACAACATGTCCCAGGTACTTTACCGCTGGTTTCAGCAGATGGCACTTTGACGGCTTGACTTTAAGGCCATATTTAGTGAGGACTTGAAACACTTCAGCCAGATGCTTTAAATGATCCTCATATGTCTTGGAGTAAATAGTAACATCATCCAAGTATAGCAATACAGTTTCAAAGTTCTTATGGCCTAAACAAAGCTCCATCAACCGCTGGAACGTTCCTGGAGCATTGCACAGTCCGAAAGGCATGTAGTTGAATTCGAACAGGCCCATAGGTGTGGTAAAAGCGGTCTTTTCCCGGTCTTCCGGGGCCATAGGCACCTGCCAGTACCCAGTGGTTAAGTCAAGAGTTGAGAAACAGGCTGATGACCCTAGGGCAGTCAGAGACTCTTTAATGCGTGGCAACGGATAAGCGTCTTTGTGGGTGATTTGATTGATTTTTCTATAGTCCACACACTATATGACATGGTCAGTGGCATCAGGGTAGATGCTGCCGCAGCGGTGGGCACCCTGTTATCAGCTGCGTGCACTACAGAAGGTTCATCGGGGGCCACCTGCTCCGCTTCTTCAGGTGCGGACATGGCGTGGTCTCTGGAGGCAAGTTCTGTAGGCAGACTCACGCTGGACTTCGCTCGCTCAAGCGTTGCTAAGGGTGACCACGGAGTGGGTATGGCCCTTTAAGGAGCGTCGGAGCAGGCCAAATCTGAATTGGATGTACTTTCCCCCGGATTAAGTCCTTTGTTACTAACGAGGTACCTCTCCCAGTCTCCCAGCAAGGATCGGAATCTTCCTGGTACTTGTATACAAAGGGGCCAGTGAATACAAAAGTTTTTACTCACTCCGGTGATGCGCAGTCCAAGGTACGTGGTTACGTCGTGCGGAGGTCCCACGCGCAGTGTCAGGAGATGGGCGCGGCTTCTCGGAGCTTCCAGATTCATGGTAGGCGGTATTTTTAATCATAAGGCTGTCCATTCACTGACAGCAAGCGGTGACTTAGGACGCAGCAAACAGTCCACAAAAATACAGTTTTCACACCGCAGTTTCTCACAGTTCTTTGGCCCAAACACTTTTGAAATAAACAGATAGGGCATTTATCATTTTATAGGCATTAATGGCACACAGTTCAGATTCCACTATGGCGTAGGAATATTCGCATCCTGTTCGTGAAACCAAAATATGCAGTACGCAGAACAGCAGGGTGAGCAAATGTGAGGTCACAGGGGTAGTTACTAACCGAGGGTGTTTTTGGTACTCACCGTTTTTTATATACCCTGGGCAGGCGTACAGCAGTGATGGAGAGGCTGGCACAGGGGTCCTCTGGGGCACTCTCTATGTATAGGGACCAGGGCGGGTGGTAGGTGAGGTGCCCTTGGTGTTGCTGGTTTAGTGTGCCGTATGGCAAGATCCCTTAAAGTTCGTGACGCCAGTGCCGATAACGGTGGCACATCGATTTGTTGTAGGAATAATTGAGGAACACAAGTTGCAGTGAACCAGAACTTCCTTTTACTGAACAGTTCAACTATTTACAGTCTTTAGTTAGTTCCACATTGAAAAAGGTTGTAACAGGCAGGCTTTATATAAACAGCAGGCAAAGTCCTTGCAAGATACTCAGAGGGAATAACACTTACAGATCAGACTGTATTTTCCTTAGGTCCTGTCTGGCTTTCTCCAAGGCCCGTATGCCCTATTGCTGGCTTTATCCTTGGGTAGGGAAACCTTCCTCTGGCATATATCTGCTTGCTGTAGAATATACTTCTGCCTTTCAGCTATTTGCCTGGATAAAACTTGGCTCTGCACTGTACTTTTAAAGGAACTTCAGGAGGCAACTTCTTCCCCTGGATTTACTTCTGAGCTCCTCTTGCTCAGGTACTCAGGCAGGCTAGACTGCACTGACTAGCCTCCTGGACTATACTGCACTGAATCTTTACTGTCTGCACCTAACTATATATACTAGGGGGTTCCCTAGCTCCCTCTACTGTCTAGGAGGAGGAACTACCCCTAACAGGCCTGGTACAGGAAAATACACACTATAATGCAATACAAAATACCATATAAAATACAATGACCATGTTCCACAGGAGGTGGAGAATAACATGGCCAAATTGACCCTTGTGTAGTGCCCACATTTACCTAGTGGGACACTACACATAGAGTTATGAACTCAAGTTACAATGGTTTCAACATACAACAGTTGTCCCAGGACCAATTAACATTGTACCTTATGGGAGTACTGTAATTACTTTATCTGCAGCAAAGAAAACGGAAACTCATGGGGGGTATAAACTTTTTATAAATAAAATCATTTAGTAAAAAAGAGGTCTGCTCAGCAGTGTAAACAATAGGGGTTTTCAAACCAGTTGCCATGGCAACGTCCAGGAGCTGTACATATCTTTCTTATGCCTGTGTGTTTCTTTTACTTATATCTTCATAGAAAACCTGTATCATCTATAGAAATATTATTCTTGAAAGTAATTGTATTATTTTTGTGGTATTGCAATTTTTCAAACAGTTGCTCGCACTATAGCAATCGCAGCATGCTGAAAAATGGACAATGATTTTCTGACTGTCAGATGCCAGCCTGATTAAGTATTATATGCATATGGTATATGTTTGTAGGTGTGTATATCTTCTCTCTACATCCCTGCAGGTTTTTCCAGATGTTGTGGAAGTTATGTGCCCAATACTATGGAATAACCAAACCACTCCCATTGCAGCTTCTTCTCCTCTCTCGCAGCATGTAGTCTCAAAGACAGAAACTGCAGCAGTATATCCCTCCTCCCTGTCTTCTCTAAATGTATTTTTGTTACAATGAAGTTTTCTTTACAGTTATAGAAACCCTTTAGGCAAGGGAAGATGAGGAAGCTTTCCTCTATGTGCATATATACATTTAAATATGTACTTATCATGGGCAAACTAAATTTACACATCAGTTGGTAGTGATCATTGGAGGGAGCTGTCCAATTTCACCCACTATGCATCTGTAAATTTGCATTAATACAAGCAGCATGGATACAGCCCACGGCTACCACTGCTCTCCTCACCTGTCTTAATCCCAGTGGTGCTGGCCGGCCTCCCGCATCCCTCTTCTTCCCGGTGGGCCTGGCCGCAGGGGTAGCTCTGTTCCTTTATTCAGGCTGTGACCTGCTTGCCGGCTCAGCTTCTGTCTTCCCATAGGGAGCTTCTGCCCCCTCAGCTCTTAAAGGGCCACACTCTAGTCTTCACCAGTCAATGGCTGGCAACCATAGGATACTTTAGGCACATCCTCTGTGGAAAGGTGCCTGTGCAATAGGCTTCAGGTCCACTAGTATTCTGCTAAGGTGTGCTGTATTCATTTGATTGCCCATGTACTGACTTCTGTCTGTTTCCTGGATATTGACCCATCGCTGCCTGACCTGACACCTGCCTGATTACCGTACTGACTCTGAGCCGCCCACCCTGACCTTGTTTTTTTTATTGGATTTTACCTTCTGTGCCTGTCCAGACTTTGAGATGTTCCTGATTTTGGCTTTGCTTGTGGGCCAGCTGTCAGCCAAACAAAGACTACTCCTGGAGATAGTGGCCTGGTGGTTCCCCTGCAATGAAGTCCAGATCCCTATAAAGGGTTTAAAGAGTGAAAACATGGGAACTGCCAGGGTAATGGCCTTTGGGGTAGCCCAAAGTCACAACCACCATACAAAAAGCATTAAGAGTGATTTAAAAATTGCCTTCATTTTTTTGGGCCGATAATAATCAGTATAACCAAAGGGCATAATAAGTGTCTGTAACTTAATGTTCATTCAGTTCACTAACAATTTACATACAAGTGCCTCATAACATATGCACATTTGGTTGTTATTGCCAAATTGACAGATAAACTGGTCCTACTGTATGATAATTTAATGTGATGCTAATCTGACTGTAATTTGCTAATCCCTTGTCTCCAAATAATCGGGCATAAAATGAATATAAAGCTTATGCTTGGATTTATTTTCATACAGATAAATGCTAAGGGACCTTACACACATGAATTTTCTTTGATGTGTTTGTTACCAATAAAAAAAACTGCCAGATAAAGCTTTTTTGGGAGGCTTAGGTTTTTTATAGCGTTTTTTGTGGCATTTTTTAGTGTTCTGTGTTTTTCTAAGTAGCTTAAACCTAAACCAAGCATAGAAAATGATGAATGAGATAGGCCTGCCACCTGCCCACCCCACGCCCACTTTAAACCAGGCGTGAACGGGGAAGAAGTTGCAGATTCTGATGCACCATGTCATGCAACAAAATCTGTGCCAGATATACACCACAAAAGTGGCATATACCCGGTCATAAATGATGCCCTATATTTTTTTCCTCTGGAGTTTTTTACCTTATAGTAAAAGAGATGTAAATATGCAAAAAAAACTACAGAGCTCCAGCATGCTGCATTTTTTAAAGAAACCAGAAAGACAAAAAAGCCACCTCATAAACAAAAACACCCCTCCAATTCATACTTCCCATAGACTTTCAGCTAACATTTGAAGCTGGTGTGTTTACCAAAAAAAATAAAATAAAATGGCAGCAATGTGTAAAACCACTCCAATACTGTTTAAATGGTCAACTATCCATGACCTTTATAAGAAACTAAATAGCAAACACTACCACTGTTACGGATAGCAGATTTTGTCTAGAGAACTGGTAGCACAGCACTTGTATTATACAGTAAAATATAACAAAAAAATGTTTTAAAGCCTAACCTTTATTAGAGCGCATTCTTACTTAGAGGAATAAAAACTTCCAGTAACTTTCTCATATACCTTCTGATACAGTATGCCAACATGAATTTATGTAATTTGGAGTGTGTGAGCCCTGGAGTCATTATAATGGCTCACAATACTAGCAGGTATAACCCAACATCTCTTGTTCCAGAGCTGGACATACCCCAGGCACCAGGTTGCCAATGAGCCTAGAAATATTCTGCTGGCACCTAACGTTTTTCATATGGAAATTCCATCCTGTAGTTCTATCATGTTGTCAGGTTCTACAAAAAGTCAAATGTCCTTAACCTCTTCAGGACATAGGGCCTACAGGTACGCCCTTATGTCCTGGTACTTAAGGACACAGGGCGTACCTGTACATCATTGAGCAGGCACCTGTGGCAAATGCGCCGGGGGGTCCTGTGACCCCCCCATGTATGCGATCACAGAAATTGAATTGACCTGCGGTTTTCTGCGTTTCCGGGTTATTCGGGTCTCTGAAGACCCGATAACCCGGAACAGGATGGTGATGGTGGTGTGATTTCACCCCACCAATCACCATCCAGCGATCCTGAGAGGTGATGGTGACATCACCTCTCAGGATCGCCTCTGATTGGTTGGTGGGCGGGCCGGCGGGAGATTCAAAAGATGCAAGCGCCCCTCTCCTCCTCCTTTTGTGTTCCGGAGCCGGAGGAGAGAGGAGCTGCCTGCACTTGGGCCATCACTGCCAGCATCACCCCATCTGTGCCCCCCAGGACCCGATCTGTGCCCCAGCACCCCCCATCTGAACTTCAGGTACATAAGGAAAGCATAGGGAAAGTTAGTATGGTAAACTTTTATTGCATCACCCTAAGTTAGGGTGTCTGGGGTCCACAGCACAGCTGTGTGACCCTAGACCCCCCAGGGGTGCTGCCGCTTGCCCCCCCAAATTTTTGGGGGTGCAGGATTTTTTATATATATATTTTTTGTGTACGCTGACTGTGGCCGGCACTCTTAGCGTCCGGCCACTGTTAGCGCATCGCACACCCCACCACTGATCAACTTCGGACGGTTAATCAGCGGTTTAGAAAAAAAAAATCTAATTTTTGCCCTTTTTTTAGTTAGTTTTTTTTTCTGTTAGTTTTAGGGTGAGTTCGTGAACACCCATGCCCCCACACACACGCACACCAAATAAAGATTTACACACATGCACATACACACGCAGACACACACTCCCCTATGGCCCGCCGGACGTTCTCGGCCGAGGAGGCACACGCCCAGCTTGCCTCCGACTCCAAGAGTCCCAGTAAGGATGAGGATGACCCCACATTCCTGTTGTCATCCACGTCCTCCTCATCATCTAGCGATGATGATGAGCCCCCAAGGCGGCGGAGACGCCGCCAGGCGGAGCAAGGGGATCGCCATGTTAGGGACCCTGTGGCCCAGCCTAGTACGAGCAGCTCTGGGGCTCATACTGGTTTCCCGGCCCACCAGTTAAATCCACCGGAGCACCCTGCCGGTGAACTAGTCTGGTGTAGCCCAGAGCGATACGAGCCTGTGATTCCTGATTTTGTAGGCCAATCAGGAATCCAGATTTCCACAGTGGGCTACACTGAATATGACTTTTTTTGTCATTTTTTCAGTGACCCACTGGTAAATCTGATGGTGGAGCAGACGAACCTGTACTGCCCAACAGTTCGTTGCTCAACACCCGGGGTCCTTTTTGGCCAGGCCCGGTGGCTGGACGCCAGTCAGTGCAGCCGAAATTAGGACATTTTGGGGCCTCGTGCTGCATATGGGCCTGGTCTAGAAACCCAGTGTCAGGCTGTACAGGAGTGGGGACGTCCTATACCAGACCCCACTTTACAGTACGGCCATGACACGCTCCTGGTTTGAGGCCATCCGGAAATGTCTGCATTATTCAGATAATACAGCATGTCCCCCCGAGGTGATCCTGCCCATGACCATCTGTATAAGATACGGCCGGTCATCGATCACTTTGGGGCCAAATTCATGGAGGCCTATGTACCTGGAAGGGAGGTCGCGGTTGATGAGTCTCTCATTGCGTTCAAGGGGAGACTCATTTTCCACAAGTATGTGCCCTCCAAGCGGGCGAAGTATGGCGTGAAGCTATACAAAATTTGTGAGAGTACCGTGAAGCTATACAAATTTTGTGTATACGAGGGGCGAGATTCCCGGATTCAACCCCCAGAATGTCCCCCCACTCTGGGTGTTACCGGGAAACTTGTGTGGGACCTTATGTACCCACTGCTGGATAAGGGTTACCACCTGTACGTGGATAACTTTTATATCAGTATCCTCTTGTTCCAGTCACTTACCGCCAGATCCACGTCCGCTTGTGGGACCGTGCAGAAAAATCAACGCGGCCTCTCTGCCCACCCCCTCTAGGTACCTATCCCCAGGGGTGAGACCCGTGCCCTTACCACTGGAAACCTGTTGCTGGTCAGGTATAAGGACAAGAGGGATGTCCTTATGCTGTCCACAATTCATGGTAACAGCATCACCCCTGTCCCTGTGCGAGGTACCGCGGCAACGGTCCTCAAGCCTGATTGTATCGTCGACTACAATCGGTATATGGGAGGAGTTGATCTCTTTGATCAAGTCCTCAAGCCATATAACGCCATGCGCAAAACCCGGGCATGGTACAAAAAAGTTGCGGTCTACTTGGTACAGGTTGCCATGTACAACTCTTTTGTGCTGTCCCGGAGCGCTGGCAACACAGGGACATTCCTCCAATTCTATGAGGCAGTCCTCAAGGCCCTGATCTTTTCTGACCGGGAAAGAGCAGGCCGGAGTACCTCGGGAACTAAAGGCGCCCTGATCGTCCCTGGCCAACACTTTCCAGGTGTGGTCCCCCATACTGGTAAGAAGGGACGAACCCCAAAAAAGTGCAGAGTGTGTCGCAGGAGGGGGATACGGAAGGACACCACTACTCAGTGTGACACGTGCCCCGATCATCATGCTTCAGGGAGTATCACACTTCCATGGAGTATTAAATTTATATCCCAATTTAGAACTGACATCGGATAAAAAAACTGGTTCTCAGACTTGAGACACCCAAAAAAACTAAAATTATTTATTAAAAGTAGACATATTAGGTATCGCCGCGTCGGTAATAATCTCCTCTATAAAAATACCCCATGACCTAACCCCACACATTAACACGGTCCAGAAAAAAAAAAAAAAAGGTGCAAAAAAAGATTTTCTTTTTGTCACCTTACATAATAAAAAGTTTAATAGCAAGCGATCAAAAAGTCATATAGCCCCCAAAATAGTGCCAATAAAACCATCCACTCATCCCGCAAAAATTGAGCCCCCACATAAGATAATCGGATAAAAAAAAATTACACTTCGGTTTTAGAGATACAAAAAAAAAATTGGATGGCCTTTTTATTGACACCATGTCCCTTTTGAAGCCCCCCTGATGCCCCCCTAGAGTAAAAACTCCCTAAAAGTGACGCCATCTAAGAAACTACACCCCTCAAGGTATTCAAAACTGATTATACAAACTTTATTAACCCTTTAGGTGTTCCTCAACAGTTAATGGCAAATGGAGATTACATTTCAGAATTAAAATTTTTGGTAACCCTGCCTCACAAAAATTTTATATAGAGCAACCAAAAATCATTTGTACCCTAAAAATAGTCCCCCCAAAAATGCCACCTATATGGGGTCACTTTTAGGGAGTTTCTACTCCAGGGGTGCATCAGGGGGGTTGAAACAGGACACGGTGTAAATAATCACGTCCATAAAAATCAGCCCTCGAAAAACCAAACGGCGCACCTTTCCCTCTACGCCCCGCTGTGTGGCCGTACAGTAGTGTACGGCCACATATTAGGTGTTTCTGTAAAAAGCAGAGTCAGGGCAATAAAAATACAGTCTTGTTTGGCTGTTAACCCTTGCTTTGTTAGTGGAAAAAATGTGTTAAAGTGGAAAATTTGGCAAAAAAATTACATTTTCAAATTTCATCCCCATTTGCCAATAACGCTTGTGCAACACCTAAAGGGTTAATGACGTATATAAAATCAGTTTTGAATACCTTGAGGGGTGTAGTTTCTTAGATGGGGTCACTTTTAGGGAGTTTCTTCTCCAGGGGTGCATCAGGGGGTTGAAACAGGACACAGTGTAAATAAACAGGTCCATAAAAATCTGCTCATTCAAGTGTGTGCTGCAAAAATTGTTTTTGTGAATTACTTCAAAAACACTGGATTACCGTTAACTGTTCTGTGATACATTTCCCAATTGTGTACCGTGTATTCTACACAATGACTGTATATTACTTTTCTTATGGAGCACTCACAATGTACTCCATGCATCAAGTATGGGTAATATATTTGTCAAACACATGCCCTAAAAAAAATTATAAAATTATGGAATGTAAGACATGTGAACGTCCCTTCAGGTGAAACAACACTGAAAACTCTATGGATTCCAGATGTTGAACTTCACATGTTTCACTATGACATGATCAAATGAAATCCTGCAAGCCCAATTTGCATAGGAATAGGGTCCCTCACCCTTTATAGATGACATTTCCAATGCTTTATGGGGCCATTTTAAAAAATGCATGTCCCCTCTCGTAAAGATATTCAGGATAAAGCGATCCGCATTCTGGCTGCAATAGGGCCATGAATCTAACATTCACTGACAGATTTATAGGACAATCTTCTAACTAGTTCACTAAATGCATATTCTAGCAGCGCACAGAGATTCATGATTTCCCACTTCCTTAAAAATCTAAAACGGCAGTATTTATTTTTTGCCCATGTTGGGTTTCATTTTTAACTCTTTGAATATCATATATCTTCACATTTGTGTAGCTAACTTGATGATGGTGGAGTTAGCTTATTTTTAGTTCAACTGATGCATACAGATCAAGGTATATGAAAGTCTCTTGACCCTTCCAAATTGACTGGGTGCATTTTACTTCCCCAAAATGCACTGGGCTTACAATTACACTATACAGAACCTACATACAATAACAGCACAATACAGTGCACACATATATGTACCTGCTTTATAGTAACTAAAAAATATATTAGGTGGTCTCATCATGATATAACTTAGAGACAACTAATCAATATGGAAGTTTAGAGCAAGCGTCATATGGTTGTTACGATAAGACGTTGGAGGCCCCAGGATAATTTCATCATCTGTCCATGTTTTAACCTTGACCTTCTTGATCTTGGACGTACATTACAGAACACAGTATTGCATACAATAGACTTGCTCTTTTCGGGCGTTACAATGGCTGGCTGGTCTCTGATATAGGCCTCCTCCACAGGCCAAGGTTGCATCCAGGAGGCTGGGGCTAAGCATATTTTCGCCCCCATGCTTCAACTTCAGTTCTTCTTTTCTGGTGCTCAGCTTCAAGTTGCTCTTTCTAGACACACCCTTATGGCTAGTGCTGCTCACCTTCACTGCTAGCTAGCTACTCTCAGGAATCTGCAGGGTCTCACAGATCACACTGTTATAACTGTGCCTGCCATCTCAATGTTCTCTACAAGGCTCCTTCGGCTACTAGTTATCTCCTATAAAGGAACATGCAGCTAGCTTTGAGAGGCTGGTGGTGTTGCCCTCACATTGAGCTATGACTCAGCCATGCCAGTGCTGCATACAGGGCCGTCTTTAGTATTGATTGGACCCTGGGCAAGAATTTACTTGGGCCCCCTGGATCCCACCGTCACACACCCTAGCATGCAATCACACCCTCCACCAAAACACACACAAAAAATAATAATTCAGATTTCAGACAGTTCACAGTTCCACTTTCTTCAGAAAAGCGAGCCTGCAGTGGACTCCAGCGACTTACAGATAGAGGCAGTGGCGTTGCTATGGCTGGTGTCACCCTTTGCTCAGGGGGGCCCTCATGGTGTGGTGTGGAGTGGAGATTCTTGGTCTATGTGCAGATATCTGATTGGAGCTGACTTAGTGACTTTTTTTTTCTCTTTTGCACATAAACGGTTAAACTTTATTCCTTAGTAAAAATGACCACTCCACACCACACCATGAGGGCCCCCCTGAGCAAAGATTAGTAAATGTGGCCGGCCGGGTGGCCCCAGGCCACAGTTCAGCAGACAGAGAGAACCCAACCCCTTATGTCTCCCGTCTCTATAATAGTCCCCCACTAATGGGGTTATTTAAATACTGGTGGATTATTAAAGAGACGAGAGACATAAGCGGTTCTCTCTGTCTGTCTGCTTAACTGTGGGCTGGGGCCACATTTACTAATCTTTGCTCAGGGGGCCCTCATAGTGTGGTGTGGACTGGTCATTTTTACTAAGGAATATAGTTTAACCATTTATGTGCAAAAGAGAAAATAAGAAGTCAGCTCCAATCAGATTCCTGCACATAGACCAACTAGACTCTTGGTCTTTGTGCAGATTGATATCTGATTGGAGCTGACTTCTTATTTTCTCTTTTGCACATAAATGGTTAAACTATTCTTCCTTAGTGAAAATGACCAGTCCAGTCCACACCATGAGGGCCCCCCTGACCCTGAGGCGAGCAAAGATTAGTAAATGTGGCCGGTGGTGGGGCCCCAGGCCACAGTTCAGCAGCAGACTGCAGACAGAGAACCCAACCCAACCCAACCCCTTATGTCTCCTGGGGCCGTCTGTCTCTATCCCCCACTAATTTATGAATGGATCTGATCATCTGGGGTTAATTATTAATTCGGGGTGACCTGACCGGCCTAAATTTCTAATATAAAATAAAATCAATATGCGTGCTGCTTTTTGCTTTACCTACCACCTCCCCTCCTGGCGCAGCAGTGGCAGGTCTCAGGTCTGGCTGTGTAAGGTAGGTACTAGGTGAGTGAGTCACTGGTGCCTTGGTCTAGTCACGTCAGGCTGTGAGTGACTCACCACCCAATCCCTTTAGCTCCGGACCGGAGGCGGAGGCTTAGTCCCTGGACTCCCTGCTGCTGGCCTGGCTTATCCACCGTGGCGCCACTCCAGGCTGTGGACCGTGAGTCACACACACACCCTTTTACCACGTGGCGGCAGGGGGGGGGGGCACAGACGTGCTTGCTAAGCAGCGCAGCCAGCGCTTGTAAGTTGTTGTGAAGACTGCTGCTGGCGCTGCTGCGCATAGTGTGTGAATCAGAATGGGATGTGGGACTGGGAGTCGGGACTCGGGAAACGGAGCTCCCTTGGGCCCCCAGGAGCAACTGGGCCCGGGGAAGCTGCCCCTTTTGCCCTCCGGCAAAGACGGCCCTGGCCGCATAGTCCAGGTAGTTAGTTTCTTCACTGACACAAATATAATAGTCATACTATGTTTATATCACAGTTAAGTACATTAGTTTTTCATGGTCCCCAGTGAATCTTAACTGCAATATCCATATCCATGGAACAGTTTCATTGGAGTCCAGGAGAAATGGGACTACTTAAAAGTGGCACTATTGAAGGCAACAGAAAATTGCATTAGGCTTGTCAGTAAAAGCAAAAAAAGGAAGAGACCACTGTGGTACTCAGCAGAAGTGGCCACAAGTCCATTTGGGCTTGGACTCCAATATTGTTGAATGGATTGGGCAATGGCTGAGGGACAGACAACAGAGGGTTGTAGTCAATGGAGTATATTCAGACCAAGGTCTTGTTACCAGTGGGGTACCTCAGGGATCTGTTCTGGGACCCATATTGTTTAATATCTTTATCTGCGAAATTGCATAAGGCCTCGATGGTAAGGTGTGTCTTTTTGCTGATGACACAAAGATTTGTAACAGGGTTGATGTTCCTGGAGGGATACACCAAATGGAAAAGGACTTAGGAAAACTAGAGCAATGGTCAAAAATCTGGCAACTAAAATTTAATGTTGATAAGTCCAAGATAATGCACCTGAGACGTAAAAACCCAAGAGCAGAATATAAAATCAGTGATACAGTCCTAACCTCCGTACGTGAGGAAAGGGATTTAGGGATCATTATTTCAGAAGACTTAAAGGTAGGCAGACAATGTCATAGAGCAGCAGGAAATGCTAGCAGAATGCTTGGGTGTATAGGGAGAGGAATTACCAGTAGAAAGAGGGAGGTGCACATGCCGCTCTACAGAGCACTAGTGGGACCTCATTTGGAGTATTCTGCTCAGTACTGGAGACCATATCTCCAGAAGGATATTGATACTTTGGAGAGAGTTCAGAGAAGAGCTACTAAACTAGTACATGGATAGCAGGATAAAACTTACCAAGAAAGATTAAAGGACTTTAACATGTATAGCTTGGAAGAAAGACGAGACAGAGGGGATATGATAGAAACTTTTAAATACATAAAGGAAATCAACAAGGTAAAAGAGGAGAGAATATTTAAAAGAAGAAAAACTGCTACAAGAGGACATCGTTTAAAATTAAAGGGGCAAAGGTTTAAAGGTAATATCAGGAAGTATTACTTTACTGAGAGAGTAGTGGATGCATGGAATAGCCTTCCTGCAGAAGTGGTAGCTGCAAATACAGTGAAGGAGTTTAAGCATGCATGGGATAGGCATAAGGCCATCCTTCATACAGTCATGTGAAAAAATTAGGACACCCTTTGAAAGCATGTGGTTTTTTGTAACATTTTTAATAAAAGGTTATTTCATCTCCGTTTCAACAATACAGAGAGATTAAAGTAATCCAACTAAACAAAGAAAACTGAAGAAAAGTCTTTTCAAGATCTTCTGTAAATGTCATTCTACAAAAATGCCTATTCTAACTGAGGAAAAAGATAGGACACCCTTGCCCCTAATAGCGAGTGTTACCTCCTTTGGCTGAAATAACTGCAGTGAGACGGTTCTTGTAGCCATCTACCAGTCTTCGACATCGGTCTGAGGAAATTTTACCCCACTCCTCAATGCAGAACTTTTTCAGCTGTGAGATGTTTGAGGGGTTTCTTGCACGTACAGCCCTTTTCAAGTCACCCCACAGCATCTCAATGGGATTCAAATCTGGACTTTGACTTGGCCATTCCAGGACTCTCCATTTCTTCTTTTTCAGCCAATCTTTGGTTGATTTACTAGTATGTTTTGGGTCATTGTCATGTTGCATGGTCCAGTTCCGCTTCAGCTTTAATTTTCTAACTGATGGTCTCACATGTTCTTCAAGCACCTTCTGATACACAGTAGAATTCATCGTGGATTCTATGATGGTGAGCTGACCAGGTCCTGCTGCAGCAAAGCAGCCCCAAACCATGACACTTCCACCTCCATGCTTCACAGTTGGTATGAGGTTCTTTTCTTGGAATGCTGTGTTTGGTTTACGCCAAACATGTCCTCTGCTGTTGTGTCCAAATAATTCAATTTTGGACTCATCTGTCCAAAGAACATTATTCCAGAAGTCCTGGTCTTTGTCAACTTTATCTCTGGCAAATGTCAGTCTGGCCTCGATGTTTCTCTTGGAAAGCAAAGGTTTCCTCCTTGCACACCTCCCATGCAAGTTAAACTTGTACAGTCTCTTTCTGATTGTAGAGGCATGTACTTCTACATCAACAGTAGCCAGAGCCTGCTGTAGTTCTCGAGATGACACTTTAGGGTTTTTGGAGACCTCTTTTAGCATCTTGCGGTCTGCTCTTGGGGTGAACTTGCTGGGGCGACCAGTCCTGGGCATGTTGGCAGTTGTTTTGAAAGCCCTCCACTTGTAGACTATCTTCCGGACAGTGGAATGGCTGATTTCAAAATCTTTTGAGATCTTTTTAAATCCCTTCCCAGACTCATAGGCTGCTACAATCTTTTTTCTGAAGTCCTCTGACAGCTCTTTTGCTCTCACCATGGTGCTCACTCTCACTTCAACAGTCAGGAGCACACCAAACTAAATGTCTGAGGTTTAAATAGGGCAAGCCTCATTCAACATGCAGAGTAACGATCTACTAATTATGTGCACCTGGTGTGATATACCTGTGTGAGATCTGAGCCAATTTAAGAGGGAATGCATGTGAGGGTGTCCTATCTTTTTCCTCAGTTAGAATAGGCATTTTTGTAGAATGACATTTACAGAAGATCTTGAAAAGACTTTTCTTCAGTTTTCTTTGTTTAGTTGGATTACTTTAATCTCTCTGTATTGTTGAAACGGAGATGAAATAACCTTTTATTAAAAATGTTACAAAAAACCACATGCTTTCAAAGGGTGTCCTAATTTTTTCACATGACTGTATAAGATAGGGCCAGGGGCTATCCATAGTATTTAGTATATTGGGCAGACTAGATGGGCCAAATGGTTCTTATCTGCCGACACATTCTATGTTTCTATCCTGCCCAAGGCAATATGACCCCTCCTAGAGCGTCAACATGCTGTTGCAAGCCATCTGCAACATTTGGGGCGTTTCACCTACATTAGTGTAATACCTTTTAACTTTGTGGCCATTCTTTGACATCGGTACATTATACCACCTTTTACATAGCCTATCAAACATGGCATATCAAACTTTGATGCAAGAAATGGCACACTTAATTGCTGGCAGATATTATGGCATGCAGTAAAGAGGACATGTACAATGCTGATGTGTGCTCAGCAAGAGTTAAGGGTGTATTAGACACCCCGATCAGGCAGACGATTGTCGGGAGGGATTAATTCCCTCCCGGCAATTGCCTGCTCGTTATTACATTCAGCTATCTCCTCCGCAGTGTGGGGAGAACCGATCGCTATGCCATCGCTCATCCCCATGCTGTACAGTGGTTTGCAAGAGGCAGATCGTAATTAGACAGCACAATCTGCCGCCGCCAAATCCTGATCTTTCAGCATGCTGAAATATCTGGATTGCCCCATGAATGAGCATCGAGCATTCAGCAGCAGTATTACACTGCCAGATGAATGCTCATTAACGATCATCGAGCAGAAAATCTGCCCGTCTAATGCGCCCTTTACAGTTCAACAGCTGAAATTTGGTGGAGTGGCCATCACAACAGTGTAAACGCTGACCCATAGCAACAGAATTACAGATACTTTTTTTGGAAGTGGGATATACTTCATTTAATCCTTTTACATGCCACATCATACATTTTACAGAGTGTCAGAAAAAGCTGCAAGTCTGACCTGTCCTACATGTGTTCTGCTCCTGCAAAGCAAAATTCTAACTAGCGACCCATGACCCTGTCCGCACATGTCCCACCTCTTCGTCTTGCTCCTTGTCAAACCTTGTAATTTTTTTTCTCAGAGTATAAATTTATTGGAAGTACTGTACTGTAATAAATAGAGATGAGCGAATTTAAAAAAAAATTAATTCGGCTGGTTCGGCAATTTTTAAAAAAAAATTTGGTTTGATTCAAATTTATATGTGGCGAATCGCTTTAAAAACCTGCTATTTCCTGGCTGCAGAGAGCCTTTCTAGTGGGGTAGAACACTCTGCCTTGCAGTAACCTGCATTGGGAGTCTGCTGTGGTAGTGAAACAGTACTGTGAGTCCGTATGACATGCAGATGACAGGCGTCGCTCTTAGAATCACTGCACACTTCACTTATTTGGGCAGTCACGGGGCCAAAACTTACCAAATAACTCAAGTGTGAACTCAGCCTTACAAGTCAATGTTAGCGCCAAGAAGAAGCACACTCCTTTTATACCGTCATCAGCTGATTCCACATAGATGTCTACAGAACCTATTCTATTAAACGCTTATACATGTAGAGCCCCCCGACAGAGTGGTGAGGGTGTATGTGTTGACGTCACTGATTATTTTGTCCTTCCTCTGATCCGTCAGAACAATAACCCACAAAAAACGGATTCTGTCTGTGGAGCAAAGGAGGTTCAGAACAGCGTGACACAGCCATGCTCTTTCAATTGCTTCAGTGATCAATTGCTGACGGAATGAGTGACGAGGAGTAGGAGCATCAGGACCAATAAATGATGGGAAGGACAGACAGCTCCCTTCGGGCTAAGGTGGTGGAGCCTTGACTGCCTGAAATTGGCTGCGTGCAACTGGGTGATGCAGCGGTTGCTGCAGCAGGGTGGACTACCACATTGGAGCTACGGTTCTCCCAGGCCACTTTATGGTGACGCTGCATATGTTGATTCAGGGCCGTGGTGGCAACATTGGCACTCTGGCCATGCTTCACCTTCTGCCCACAGATTCTACATATGGCCATGTTCACCTTTTCCGACGGCTTAACAAAAAAACTGCCACATCGCGAGTAGGTGATTTTATCCCCAACACTGCCACTGCCTCCGTGAACTTGTGCACCGCTACTTCCCGGGTAGGTAGGCTCCTGTAAAGCGGGTGGTCTACACCAGGCACATTTGGCTACCGACCTCCCACTGCTGCCACCTGCTGACTCCCGGCCACGCTAGCGACTTGCTGGCTCCATCGCTGCTTCATGGGCAAGCTGCCACCATCTTCTCCCGATGATAAAGCCCTTCGTCAGAGGGGGTGAAGACGTGATGACGTAGTTTTGCTACGTCGCTCCTCCCTCCGACCGTTCTATAGCGCTGCACTAAGCAAGAAACGAGCTATCTGAACCGCGGGACGCCCCCACCTCTGGGCCCTTTGCGTTCTGCTGGGCCAGACTCTCGGCAGATCCCCTGCGTTTGTCCACCTTGTCTGGCGGTGTCTGCTTGCTTCCTCGCTCGCAGATGGGTCGGTCGCCCTTCTCCTGATGTTTCGGTCTCCGCTGCTTCCTGCCGCCCCTTTCTTGGATCTTCAGAGTCGGCTGGGACCTGGTTACAGGTTTGAAGTTTGAAGTATCGAATATATGTTGCTTTGTGTCCTCCTCTGCCTCCATGTTTGACCGCTCCTAACCCATGCACTGTGTAATCATTTTCTCAATCTCCCCCCTTTGTCTATTCATTTATAGGGAATATGGGACAGAAGGTTAAAATTTCTCAACTTTATAAAGTGCTGCTTAAAACTTGATTTAATAATACATGTTCTCCGGGACAAAAAGCTTGGCAAACTAATTGTCCGTAAATTTCCCTTGAAGATTGGGATAATATATTGGCGACTTTAAGTTTAGTTTCTTAGAATTTTAATCACATTCTAGTTCAATTTAATATTTGCACTGAATCTATATCACACCTTTATGGCTTAATAAATGTGGTTTAAGGGATACTTCTAATTGTCCATGGTGTGATTTATCTGGGTTGGATCACTTGCATATGTTTTGGTCATGTATAGAGTTGAAACAATATTGGGGGGCAATTTATCATTTTATTATCCGGGAATTAAAAGTTGAGATTACGTATACGGTGGAATGTTGGGTACTGAGTGACCTCACCAAGGTAGAATGTCCAAAATATAAAAGCATTCTTTTGATTTAAATAATGCTTTTGGTGAGACTTTTGATTGCTAGGGTTTACTTTTCACGAAATACTCCAAGTATTACTTCATGGGTTAACCTGGTTAATAAGATTAAGAGATATGAAAACATTCTTTATAAGCTGGGAAATACTGAGGAAAAATTTACAAAAAATTGGGGAGAATGGAGGTTTTAAGGTGAACTCAGCCTTACAGGTCAATGTTAGCGCCAAGAAGAAGCGCACTCCTTTTATACCGTCATCAGCTGATTCCACATAGATGTCTACAGAACCTATTCTTTTAAACGCTTATACATGTAGAGCCCCCCGACAGAGTGGTGAGGGTGTATGTGTTGACGTCACTGATTATTTTGTCCTTCCTCTGATCCGTCAGAACAATAACCCACAAAAAACGGATTCTGTCTGTGGAGCAAAGGAGGTTCAGAACAGCGTGACACAGCCGTGCTCTTTCAATTGCTTCAGTGATCGATTGCTGACGGAATGAGTGACGAGGAGTAGGAGGACGAGGAGCAGGAGCATCAGGACCAATAAATGATGGGAAGGACAGACAGCTCCCTTCGGCTAAGGTGGTGGAGCCTTGACTGCCTGAAATTGGCTGCGTGCAACTGGGTGATGCAACGGTTGCTGCAGCAGGGTGGACTACCACATTGGAGCTACGGTTCTCCCAGGCCACTTTATGGTGACGCTGCATATGTTGATTCAGGGCTGTGGTGGCAACATTGGCACTCTGGCCACGCTTCACCTTCTGCCCACAGATTCTACATATGGCCATGTTCACCTTTTCCGACGGCTTAACAAAAAAACTGCCACATCGCGAGTAGGTGATTTTATCCCCAACACTGCCACTGCCTCCGTGAACCTGTGCACCGCTACTTCCCGGGTAGGTAGGCTCCTGTAAAGCGGGTGGTCTACACCAGGCACATTTGGCTACCAACCTCCCACTGCTGCCACCTGCTGACTCCCGGCCACGCTAGCGACTTGCTGGCTCCGTCGCTGCTTCATGGGCAAGCTGCCACCATCTTCTCCCGATGATAAAGCCCTTCGTCAGAGGGGGTGAAGACGTGATGACGTAGTTTTGCTACGTTGCTCCTCCCTCCGACCGTTCTATAGCGCTGCACTAAGCAAGAAACGAGCTATCTGAACCGCGGGACGCCCCCACCTCTGGGCCCTTTGCGTTCTGCTGGGCCAGACTCTCGGCGGATCCCCTGCGTTTGTCCACCTTGTCTGGCGGTGTCTGCTTGCTTCCTCGCTCGCAGATGGGTCGGTCGCCCTTCTCCTGATGTTTCGGTCTCCGCTGCTTCCTGCCGCCCCCTTCTTGGATCTTCAGAGTCGGCTGGGACCTGGTTACAGGTTTGAAGTTTGAAGTATCGAATATATGTTGCTTTGTGTCCTCCTCTGCCTCCATGTTTGACTGCTCCTAACCCATGCACTGTGTAATCATTTTCTCAATCTCCCCCCTTCGTCTATTCATTTATAGGGAATATGGGACAGAAGGTTAAAATTTCTCAACTTTATAAAGTGCTGCTTAAAACTTGATTTAATAATACATGTTCTCCGGGACAAAAAGCTTGGCAAACTGATTGTCCGTGAATTTCCCTTGAAGATTGGGATAATATTATGGCGACTTTAAGTTTAGTTTCTTAGAATTTTAATCACATTCTAGTTCAATTTAATATTTGCACTGAATCTATATCACACCTTTATGGCTTAATAAATGTGGTTTAAGGGATACTTCTAATTGTCCATGGTGTGATTTATCTGGGTTGGATCACTTGCATATGTTTTGGTCATGTATAGAGTTGAAACAATATTGGGGGGCAATTTATCATTTTATTATCCGCGAATTAAAAGTTGAGATTACGTATACGGTGGAATGTTTAGTACTGAGTGACCTCACCAAGGTAGAATGTCCAAAATATAAAAGCATTCTTTTGATTTAAATAATGCTTTTGGTGAGACTTTTGATTGCTAGGGTTTACTTTTCACGAAATACTCCAAGTATTACTTCATGGGTTGACCTGGTTAATAAGATTAAGAGATATGAAAACATTCTATATAAGCTGGGAAATACTGAGGAAAAATTGACAAAAATTTGGGGAGAATGGAGGTTTTAAGGTTCTCCTGCCTACACTCCATCATTATCTCCCCCTTTTTCGCTCACCCGCATTACGCGAATACTACATTGCCGATTTTTTGCGATCAAGAAAATAATCTTGAATTTGTGAATTCACGAATATATGACGAATATTCTACCAAATATTTGCGAAATATCGCGAATTCAAATATTGCCCTTGCCGATCATCACTAGTCACTGATGTCCTCCTAAACCGTCTCTGGGCCTGACTGCTCGGAACACCAGCTCCCACGCCACTCTTCTCATCACTACTTGCCTGCCTAGTGGAGGAAGCGGCGGATGTCTCCTCCACATCTTGGCTGGCCAGTAGCTGCTGGCCAGTGTGGGGAGGACCCATCGCTATGCCATCGCTCATCCCCATGCTGTACAGTGGTTTGCCAGAGGCAGATTGTAATTAGACAGCACAATCTGCTGCCGCAAAATCCTGATCTTTTAGCATGCTGAAATATCTGGATTGCCCCATGAATGAGCATCGGGCATTCAGCAGCAGTATTACACTGCCAGATGCCTGCTCATTAACGATTATCGAGCAGATTCCGTATACAGTGATATGTTGGGTACTGAGTGACCTCACCAAGGTAGAATGTCCAAAATATAAAAGCATTCTTTTGATTTAAATAATGCTTTTGGTGACACTTTTGATTGCTAGGGTTTAGTTTTCACGAAATACTCCAAGTATTACTTCATGGGTTAACCTGGTTAATAAGATTAAGAGATATGAAAACATTTTATATAAGCTGGGAAATACTGAGGAAAAATGTACAAAAATTTGGGGAGAATGGAGCGTTTAAGGTTCTCCTGCCTACACTCCATCACTACTTGCCCGCCTAGTGGAGGAAGCGGCGGATGTCTCCTCCACATCTTGGCTGGCCAGTAGCTGCTGACTGTCTTTTAGTAGCTCAGCCTCGCTGTATAGTGGAGCTGAGCCCACAGCACACAATACTTCTCTGGCTGAGGGAACAGAAAATGACAGGGGCAGGTTGAGGACAGGTGAGGGCATAGGGCCTGATGCCGGGCCATGCCAACTAAGGGCTGTGTCTGACAAACCCACCGACTCTTGGCTAAGGGTGTCTGATGTCACTTGAGAGGAAGTCGAAGATCAAGTCAACCATTCAAGAACCGCTGGGTTGCTGGTCAAGACACGACCGCTAGCTGACACCGGGAGCTCAGGCCTCTCGCTGCGACTCCTGCTGCCATGCCCCCTTAATCTGCTGCGACCTGTGTCTGCACCAGAAACATTTAGGCCTCTGCCACTCCCCTGTGCAGGGCCTGGCACTTCTCTGTCTGACATACTGTTAGATCAAGTAAATAAATAAATAAAAAGGAAATTAAAAAGTGTGTAATTTTCTCACTTCACCACACATTAGCTAATAAGCCTTTTTTCCTCACTAATACACACAAAAAAGGGCTGTAGAACATATAACTGCACCGCTGAACGGCAAATATATTTTACTTTTGCCACTAATGCATGAGAAAAAGGGCTGTAATTTTCGCACTTCACCACAAAACGGCTAATAAAACACTTTTTTCCCTACTAATACAAGCCAAAAAATGCTTTAGAACATATATTTCACGGCTGTGTCATGGTCTGGTGGTAGTGGGCCGTGACACTTTAGCCGTGCATGCTTGTTGTCCGTGGCAACATGTGACAGTATGTCCAACATGGTCTCTCTATTTCTGCCTGCGAAAGTGGGTGCAGCTTGAATCGCCTTCTGTTTCTGGCATACTCCCTTGTCCTCCAGAGGGAGAGTGAAAGGGGAGTTACCAGTTACGGCGCGGTTCTTGGTAGCAGGTGTTGCCATGGTTGTGAACCGTGGCTTGTGCTTGTTTCTTTCAGCATTCCTTTGGTGCACTGGCTGAGTGCTGGTTGGGGAATGTTTGCTGGCATCAGTCTGGAGTAGGAACTGTGTCTGAGATGGACGCGGTGTTCGGTGCGGTTTCTCCTGACTGCTTGTTGGCTGGCTGTCAGGGGCCTAGTTGGTGGTCCTGGCGGCAGTTTTGAGGGATGTGCTGACACCGATACTTTTTTTTTCTTCTCCCCTTTGTGGTGGGTCCTCCACCTTTTGCCCCGTTATGTTTTTGGGGAAGGCTTTGAGGCAGGGCCGTCTTTACCAAGGGGCAAAAGGGGCAGCTGCCCTGGGCCCAGTTGCTCCTGGGGGGCCCAAGGCAGCTGCCTCTTGAGCCCTGCTAGCTACTGCCCCGGGTGTCAGGCTGTCGGCTACACAGGCATCATGATCGTACTGTGTTAATGATCTTAATTCTAGGACCTTAATGAGTTTTGATCTAGGACCTTAATGACATCATTACCATGTGACCAGTAACCTAGCAATTACTGTTCACATGGCTATGAGGTCATCACAGGTCCTACTGAGTGTTGCAGAAGTTAACTGTGGAGCTTTTTTGTGTAAAGATTACATCAGAAAAAGGTGACAGGGGCTGTTATGTTAATATACTGTAAACTACTGTATAGTGGGGTGCTGTATACTGTGTGGTGGGCTGTATACTGTGTGGTGGGCTGTATACTGTGTGGTGGGCTATATATTGTGTAATGGGCTGTATATTGTGTGGTGGGCTGTATACTGTGGGGGGGGCCTGTATACTGTGTGGTGGGCTGTATACTGTGGGGGGCCTGTATAGTGTGGGGGGGCCTGTATAGTGGGGGGAGTGCTATACTGCTGTACTGTATAGTGTGGGGGGCTGTATACTGTGGGTGCGGTATAGTGTGGAGTGCTATACTGCTGTACTGTATAGTGTGGGGGGCTGTATCATGTATAGTTTGGGGTGCTGTAAACAGTGAGGTGTTGTATACTGTGAGGTGCTGTATACTGTGGGCTGCTATACTGCTCTACTATATACTGTGGGGTACTGTATAGTGTGGGGTGCTAAACTGCATACTGTGTGGTGCTGTATACTATAGGGTGCTATACTGCATACTGTGGGGTGCTGGGGTGCACTGTAACACTAGGGTGAGCTGAGCCTTGGTCTTCTTCCTGCAGAGCGGTGCCCACTTCCAGCTGCCCAGAGCACTGATCCTGAGCCGCTGGAGTCTTCAGAACTGGAAGTATTTACAGTCATTCACTGTACTCTACCAGATGTGTGGATTTTTTGTGTGTGTGTTGTGGTGGAGGGCGTGATTGCCTGCTAAGGTGTGGGAAGGCGGGATCCAGAGGGCCCAAGTAAATTTTTGCCCAGGGTCCAATCAATATTAAAGACGTCCCTGCTTTGAGGGGAGGGAGTGTCATGGCTGTGTCATGGTCTGGTGGTAGTAGTCCGTGACACTTTAGCCAGGCATGCTTGTTGCCATTGGCAACGTGTGACAATATAACTGGACCGCACAAGGGCAAATATGACGTAGAAATATTTCCTTGTAATAAAACCCTATTAATGGCTGTATCAAACAGCACTTGCACCCCAATAACAAGAATGGTTTGCTGGAATTACAGAGCTGTATAATAGCAATTTGGATCCGCAGTCAGTGCAGCAAGGTCTCTTTCACACGGGCAAGATTTCCGCGCGGGTGCAATGCGTGAGGTGAACGCATTGCACCCGCACTGAATCCGGACCCATTTATTTCTATGGGGCTGTGCACATGAGTGGTGATTTTCACGCATCACTTGGGCAACGCAGGCCCCATAGAAGTGAATGGGGCTGCATGAAAATCGCGAGCATCCGCAAGCAAGTGCGGATGCGGTGAGATTTTCACACACGGTTGCTAGGAGGCGATCGGGATGGGGACCCGATCATTATTATTTTCCTATTAGGCTGGTTTCACACGGGCGTTGCGGGAAAAGAGGCGGGGGCGTTGCGGGAACATGCACGATTTTTCAGCGCGAGTGCAAAACATTGTAATGCGTTTTGCACGCGCATGAGAAAAATAAGCATGTTTGGTACCCAGACCTGAACCCGGACTTCTTCACAGAAGTTCGGGTTTGGCTTAGGTAGGTGTTGTGTAGATTGTATTATTTTCCCTTATAACATGGTTATAAGGGAAAATAATAGCATTCTTAATACAGAATGCTTAGTGCAATAGGGCTGGAGGGGTTAAAAAAAAAAATACTATAACTCACCTTAAGCCACTTGATCACGCAGCCGGCTTCTCTTCTGTCTTCATCTATGCTGTGCACAGGAATAGGACCTTTGATGACGTCACTGCGCTCATCACATGATCCATCACCATGGCGCTGGATCATGTGATGGACCATGTGATGAGCGCAGTGACGTCACCACAGGTCCTTTTCCTCACAGATGAAGGCAGAAGAGAAGCCAGGCTGCGTGAGCAAGTGGATTAAGGTGAGTTATAATATTATTATTTTTTTTAACCCCTCCAGCCCTATTGTACTATGCATTCTGTATTAAGAATGCTATTAATTTCCCTTATAACCATGTTATAAGGGAAAATAATACAATCAACACAACACCTACCTAAGCCAAACCTGAACTTCTGTGAAGATGTCCGGGTTCAGGTCTGGGTACCAAACATGCTTATTTTTCTCATGCGCGTGCAAAACGCATTACAATGTTTTGCACTCGCGCTGAAAAATCGTGCATGTTCCCGCAACGCACCCGCCTCTTTTCCCGCAACGCCCGTGTGAAACCAGCCTAATAGGATTCCTTCTATTACCCAGACTGTAACCTCCCCTACTGAACCCTGTTCAACATAAATGCTGTGGAATGATTCCTCCCTATCCTTTCCCTACACCTTGAATAATCTTTCCCTGCACTTTTTTTTTGTTGCTGAATTAAGTATTTCCTAGCACTGTCCCTAGCGCCTGCTGACGTCTCTCTCTGCACTAAGTACACTGGAAAATGGCTGAATCCAAAATGGCTGAGGCTATTTATAGGGCTGTGCCATCACAGGGCTGGCTGCTGATTGGCTGCATGCATGGCATTATGGGTGATCCTGCCTTCCCAGAGTTCCTTGTTCCATGTCCTCACACGTGCAGCAGCCATTTTAGGAAAAAATTTGATTCGTTATCACGAAGCGCAAGGAAATTCGGCTTTGGTGCAAATCCAATTGTTCCTCAAATTAGGATCGCTTTCCACTTCGTCAACTTCGATTCGCCCATCTCTAGTAATAAACTAAGGCATTCATGTATAGCTGCCAGAAGAAATTCAAATCCATTTAAATTTTTATGATCTTGTTGTAGGAGACATCAATCATGCAGTGACTGCACATACATGTATGTGAAGCTGGCTGAGTAATCTTCATGGCTCATGATCCACCTTGGAATAAATCACTGTCAGTGCATACATTAGGAACATAGTCCGCAATCAATAGGATCGCATTAGGAAATATATCAAGGCAAATCAGGTGACATACAGACGTGGACAAAATTGTTGGTACCCTTTGGTCAATGAAAGAAAAAGTCACAATGGTCACAGAAATAACTTTAATCTGACAAAAGTAATAATAAATTAAAATTCTATAAATGTTAACCAATGAAAGTCAGACATTGTTTTTCAACCATGCTTCAACAGAATTATGTAAAAAAATAAACTCATGAAACAGGCATGGACAAAAATGATGGTACCCCTAACTTAATATTTTGTTGCGCAACCTTTTGAGGCAATCACTGCAATCAAACGCTTCCTGTAACTGTCAATGAGACATCTGCACCTCTCAGCAGGTATTTTGGCCCACTCCTCATGAGCAAACTGCTCCAGTTGTGTCCGGTTTGAAGGGTGCCTTTTCCAGACTGCATGTTTCAGCTCCTTCCAAAGATGCTCAATAGGATTGAGGTCAGGGCTCATAGAAGGCCACTTTAGAATAGTCCAATTTTTTCCTCTTAGCCATTCTTGGGTGTTTTTAGCGGTGTGTTTTGGGTCATTGTCCTGTTGCAAGACCCATGACCTGCGACTGAGACCAAGCTTTCTGACACTGGCTAGTACATTTCTCTCTAGAATTCCTTGATAGTCTTGAGATTTCATTGTACCCTGCACAGATTCAAGACACCCTGTGCCAGACGCAGCAAAGCAGCCCCAGAACATAACAGAGCCTCCTCCATGTTTCACAGTAGGGACAGTGTTCTTTTCTTGATATGCTTCATTTTTTCGTCTGTGAACATACAGCTGATGTGCCTTGGCAAAAACTTCGATTTTTGTCTCATCTGTCCACAGGACATTCTCCCAGAAGCTTTGTGGCTTGTCAACATGTAGTTTGGCATATTCCAGTCTTGCTTTTTTATGATTCGTTTTCAACAATGGTGTCCTCCTTGGTCGTCTCCCATGTAGTCCACTTTGGCTCAAACAACGACGGATGGTGCGATCTGACACTGATGTTCCTTGAGCATGAAGTTCACCTTGAATCTCTTTAGAAGTCTTTCTAGGCTCTTTTGTTACCATTCGGATTATCCGTCTCTTAGATTTGTCATCAATTTTCCTCCTGCGGCCACGTCCAGGGAGGTTGGCTACAGTCCCATGGATCTTAAACTTATGAATAATATGTGCAACTGTACTCACAGGAACATCTAGTTGCTTGGAGATGGTCTTATAGCCTTTACCTTTAACATGCTTGTCTATAATTTTCTTTCTGATCTCTTGAGACAGCTCTTTCCTTTGCTTCCTCTGGTCCATGTCGAGTGTGGTACACACCATATCACCAAACAACACAGTGATTACCTGGAGCCATATATATAGGCCCAATGGCTGATTACAAGGTTGTAGACACCTGTGATGCTAATTAGTGGACACACCTTGAATTAACATGTCCCTTTGGTCACATTATGTTCTGTGTTTTCTAGGGGTACCATCATTTTTGTCCATGCCTGTTTCATGAGTTTATTTTTTTACATAATTCTGTTGAAGCATGGTTGAAAAACAATGTCTGACTTTCATTGGTTAACATTTATAGAATTTTAATTTATTATTACTTTTGTCAGATTAAAGTTATTTCTGTGACCATTGTGACTTTTTCTTTCATTGACCAAAGGGTACCAACAATTTTGTCCACGTCTGTAAGTGATAATATTTGGCAGGGGGCAAGATGTGCATTTCTAGGATCTCCATAACATCTTGTAATGAGGTAACATATGGCAAATATCAAGAATGTTATATACTTCTGGGTGTCAATGCACATCCTGAATGGAAAGAACACTATGATTGGCACTTCATATAGAACAAGCACCAGTGATAAAAAAAAAATATCTTAAGAACTGTTCTTCGGCAAGTTGTATAGTTTTACCATCCATCCATGTGGTCTACTATACGTATTGAACTGAAGTGCATTCTAGCATTGGCAAAGACTTTTGAGTATATTATAGATGTGCAGAGGCCCGCGGGTAAGAGTCGGGAGGAGGGGAGTAGTAGTTGTGGCACTGATAGAAATGGTGGTGGTTCACGGAGGCTGTCCTCACTCCAATGTTATCTAGGTCAGGACAGTGAATAAAGGGTGCACCCTTTCTTCCCTTGGGGCACATCTTTGAGCCTTTTGGGCTCCTGCCTGGTGTTGCATGGGGTGCCCTTGATGTTAAGAAGATGAGGGCAGATGTAGCGGCCAGTGAATGATTGGTTGGATAGCAACAATAGGCACAGTTCTGAGGTAGAGTAGTCTTGTCCCAATAGATGTGTATAGGCAGAAGAAATCCTCCGTATGTGTCACTCTAAATACACTTTGCAATCCTCCAGAATATCTACAGACGTGCAATTCCATTGTCTTTTATTCTTTCTGCAATTCCCAGGCTGCAAGATGCAGATCTTAGATTCTGATGGCCAGTTTCAAAGCGTGGTAGGTGCCAAAGTAATATACTTTTACCAGTTAAGAAGATGGGTGCAACGCAGGAGGGCAGATGTAGGGGCCAGTGGCCTCTTAATGAGGGCCTCTTAATGAGAGCACTAAACTATTTTTCTATTGGCTAACACGGTACCAGACTTTTTCTTTTTTCTTTCAATACTCAAGAAAGCTCCATGCACAGTTTGTTCCGCTGATGGCACTGGTGAGAACAGCTGATCAGTGGGAGTGGTGGGTGTCAGATCCCCAACCATCTGATATTGATAACCTATCGTGAGGACAGGTTATCTGTATTTAACAGTCAAGAAGACTCAATATACTTAAAAGGTTGGCTATAGAGTTGAGCGAACACCTGGATGTTCGGGTTCGAGAAGTTCGGCCGAACATCCCGGAAATGTTCGGGTTCGGGATCCGAACCCGATCCGAACTTCGTCCCGAACCCGAACCCCATTGAAGTCAATGGGGACCCGAACTTTTCGGCACTAAAAAGGCTGTAAAACAGCCCAGGAAAGAGCTAGAGGGCTGCAAAAGGCAGCAACATGTAGGTAAATCCCCTGCAAACAAATGTGGATAGGGAAATGAATTAAAATAAAAATTAAATAAATAAAAATTAACCAAAATCAATTGGAGAGAGGTTCCATAGCAGAGAATCTGGCTTCCCGTCACCCACCACTGGAACAGTCCATTCTCAGATATTTAGGCCCCGGCACCCAGGCAGAGGAGAGAGGTCCCGTAACAGAGAATCTGTCTTCATGTCAGCAGAGAATTAGTCTGCATGTCATAGCAGAGAATGAGGCTTCACGTCAGCCACCACTGCAACAGTCCATTGGCATATATTTAGGCCCAGCACACACACAGGCAGAGGAGAGAGGTCCCGTAACAGACAATCTGGCTTCATGTCAGCAGAGAATCAGTCTGCATGTCATAGCAGAGAATCAGGCTTCACGTCAGCCACCACTGCAACAGTCCATTGGCATATATTTAGGCCCAGCACACACACAGGCAGAGGAGAGAGGTCCCGTAACAGAGAATCTGGCTTCATGTCAGCAGAGAATCAGTCTGCATGTCATAGCAGAGAATGAGGCTTCACGTCACCCACCACTGCAACAGTCCATTGGCATATATTTAGGCCTAGCACACAGGCAGAGCAGAGAGGTCCCGTAACAGACAATCTGGCTTCATGTCAGCAGAGAATCAGTCTGCATGTCATAGCAGAGAATGAGGCTTCACGTCAGCCACCACTGCAACAGTCCATTGGCATATATTTAGGCCTAGCACACAGGCAGAGCAGAGAGGTCCCGTAACAGACAATCTGGCTTCATGTCAGCAGAGAATCAGTCTGCATGTCATAGCAGAGAATCAGGCTTCACGTCAGCCACCACTGCAACAGTCCATTGTCATAAATTTAGGCCCAGCACCCAGGCAGAGGAGAGAGGTCCCGTAACAGACAATCTGGCTTCATGTCAGCAGAGAATTAGTCTGCATGTCATAGCAGAGAATCAGGCTTCATGTCAGCCACCACTGCAACAGTCCATTGGCATATATTTAGGCCCAGCACCCAGGCAGAGGAGGGAGGTCCCGTAACAGAGAATCTGTCTTCATGTCAGCAGAGAATCAGTCTGCATGTCATAGCAGAGAATGAGGCTTCACGTCACCCACCACTGCAACAGTCCATTGGCATATATTTAGGCCTAGCACACAGGCAGAGCAGAGAGGTCCCGTAACAGACAATCTGGCTTCATGTCAGCAGAGAATCAGTCTGCATGTCATAGCAGAGAATCAGGCTTCACGTCAGCCACCACTGCAACAGTCCATTGGCATATATTTAGGCCTAGCACACAGGCAGAGCAGAGAGGTCCCGTAACAGACAATCTGGCTTCATGTCAGCAGAGAATCAGTCTGCATGTCATAGCAGAGAATGAGGCTTCACGTCAGCCACCACTGCAACAGTCCATTGGCATATATTTAGGCCTAGCACACAGGCAGAGCAGAGAGGTCCCGTAACAGACAATCTGGCTTCATGTCAGCAGAGAATCAGTCTGCATGTCATAGCAGAGAATCAGGCTTCACGTCAGCCACCACTGCAACAGTCCATTGTCATAAATTTAGGCCCAGCACCCAGGCAGAGGAGAGAGGTCCCGTAACAGACAATCTGGCTTCATGTCAGCAGAGAATTAGTCTGCATGTCATAGCAGAGAATCAGGCTTCATGTCAGCCACCACTGCAACAGTCCATTGGCATATATTTAGGCCCAGCACCCAGGCAGAGGAGGGAGGTCCCGTAACAGAGAATCTGTCTTCATGTCAGCAGAGAATCAGTCTGCATGTCATAGCAGAGAATGAGGCTTCACGTCAGCCACCACTGCAACAGTCCATTGGCATATATTTAGGCCTAGCACACAGGCAGAGGAGAGGTTCATTCAACTTTGGGTAGCCTCGCAATATAATGGTAAAATGAAAATAAAAATAGGATTGAATGAGGAAGTGCCCTGGAGTCCAATAATATATGGTTATGGGGAGGTAGTTAATGTCTAATCTGGACAAGGGACGGACAGGTCCTGTGGGATCCATGCCTGGTTCATTTTTATGAACGTCAGCTTGTCCACATTGGCTGTAGACAGGCGGCTGCGTTTGTCTGTAATGACGCCCCCTGCCGTGCTGAATACACGTTCAGACAAAACGCTGGCTGCCGGGCAGGCCAGCACCTCCAAGGCATAAAAGGCTAGCTCTGGCCACGTGGACAATTTAGAGACCCAGAAGTTGAATGGGGCCGAACCATCAGTCAGTACGTGGAGGGGTGTGCACACGTACTGTTCCACCATGTTAGTGAAATGTTGCCTCCTGCTAACACGTTGCGTATCAGGTGGTGGTGCAGTTAGCTGTGGCGTGTTGACAAAAGTTTTCCACATCTCTGCCATGCTAACCCTGCCCTCAGAGGAGCTGGCCGTGACACAGCTGCCTTGGCGACCTCTTGCTCCTCCTCTGCCTTGGCCTTGGGCTTCCACTTGTTCCCCTGTGACATTTGGGAATGCTCTCAGTAGCGCGTCTACCAACGTGCGCTTGTACTCGCGCATCTTCCTATCACGCTCCAGTGCAGGAAGTAAGGTGGGCACATTGTCTTTGTAGCGTGGATCCAGCAGGGTGGCAACCCAGTAGTCCGCACAGGTTAAAATGTGGGCAACTCTGCTGTCGTTGCGCAGGCACTGCAGCATGTAGTCGCTCATGTGTGCCAGGCTGCCCAGGGGTAAGGACAAGCTGTCCTCTGTGGGAGGCGTATCGTCATCGTCCTGCCTTTCCCCCCAGCCACGCACCAGTGATGGACCCGAGCTGCGTTGGGTGCCACCCCGCTGTGACCATGCTTCATCCTCATCCTCCTCCACCTCCTCCTCATCCTCGTCCTCCTCGTCCTCCAGTAGTGGGCCCTGGCTGGCCACATTTGTACCTGGCCTCTGCTGTTGCCAAAAACCTCCCTCTGAGTCACTTCGAAGAGACTGGCCTGAAAGTGCTAAAAATGACCCCTCTTCCTCCTCCTCCTCCTCCTCCTCCTCCTGGGCCACCTCCTCTTCCATCATCGCCCTAAGTGTTTTCTCAAGGAGACATAGAAGTGGTATTGTAACGCTGATAACGGTGTCATCGCCACTGGCCATGTTGGTGGAGTACTCGAAACAGCGCAACAGGGCACACAGGTCTCGCATGGAGGCCCAGTCATTGGTGGTGAAGTGGTGCTGTTCTGTAGTGCGACTGACCCGTGCGTGCTGCAGCTGAAACTCCACTATGGCCTGCTGCTGCTCGCACAGTCTGTCCAGCATGTGCAAGGTGGAGTTCCACCTGGTGGGCACGTCGCATATGAGGCGGTGAGCGGGAAGGCCGAAGTTACGCTGTAGCGCAGACAGGCGAGCAGCAGCAGGATGTGAACGCCGGAAGCGCGAACAGACGGCCCGCACTTTATGCAGCAGCTCTGACATGTCGGGGTAGTTGTGAATGAACTTCTGCACCACCAAATTCAGCACATGCGCCAAGCAAGGGATGTGCGTCAAATTGGCTAGTCCCAGAGCTGCAACGAGATTTCGCCCATTATCACACACCACCAGGCCGGGCTTGAGGCTCACCGGCAGCAACCACTCGTCGGTCTGTTGTTCTATACCCCGCCACAACTCCTGTGCGGTGTGGGGCCTGTCCCCCAAACATATGAGTTTCAGAATGGCCTGCTGACGTTTACCCCGGGCTGTGCTGAAGTTGGTGGTGAAGGTGTGTGGCTGACTGGATGAGCAGGTGGAAGAAGAGGAGGAGGAAGCCGAGAAGGAGGAGGTGGCAACAGGAGGCAAAGAATGTTGCCCTGCGATCCTTGGCGGCGGAAGGACGTGCGCCAAACAGCTCTCCGCCTGGGGCCCAGCTGCCACTACATTTACCCAGTGTGCAGTTAGGGAGATATAGCGTCCCTGGCCGTGCTTACTGGTCCACGTATCTGTGGTTAGGTGGACCTTGCCACAGATGGCGTTGCGCAGTGCACACTTGATTTTATCGGATACTTGGTTGTGCAGGGAAGGCACGGCTCTCTTGGAGAAGTAGTGCCGGCTGGGAACAACATACTGTGGGACAGCAAGCGACATGAGCTGTTTGAAGCTGTCTGTGTCCACCAGCCTAAATGACAGCATTTCATAGGCCAGTAGTTTAGAAATGCTGGCATTCAGGGCCAGGGATCGAGGGTGGCTAGGTGGGAATTTACGCTTTCTATCAAATGTTTGTGAGATGGAGAGCTGAACGCTGGCGTGTGACATGGTTGAGACGCTTGGTGACGGAGGTGGTGGTGGTGGTGTTGGTGGTACATCCCCTGTTTGCTGGGCGGCAGGTGCCAACGTTCCTCCAGAGGCGGAGGAAGAGGCCGAGGCGGCAGCAGCAGAATAGGCCGAGGCGGCAGCAGCAGAAGAGGTAGCAGGGGGAGCCTGAGTGACTTCCTTGGTTTTAAGGTGTTTACTCCACTGCAGTTCATGCTTTGCATGCAGGTGCCTGGTCATGCAGGTTGTGCTCAGGTTCAGAACGTTAATGCCTCGCTTCAGGCTCTGATGGCACAGCGTGCAAACCACTCGGGTCTTGTCGTCAGCACATTGTTTGAAGAAGTGCCATGCCAGGGAACTCCTTGAAGCTGCCTTTGGGGTGCTCGGTCCCAGATGGCGGCGGTCAGTAGCAGGCGGAGTCTCTTGGCGGCGGGTGTTCTGCTTTTGCCCACTGCTCCCTCTTTTGCTACGCTGTTGGCTCGGTCTCACCACTGCCTCTTCCTCCGAACTGTGAAAGTCAGTGGCACGACCTTCATTCCATGTGGGGTCTAGGACCTCATCGTCCCCTGCATCGTCTTCCACCCAGTCTTGATCCCTGACCTCCTGTTCAGTCTGCACACTGCAGAAAGACGCAGCAGTTGGCACCTGTGTTTCGTCATCATCAGAGACATGCTGAGGTGGTATTCCCATGTCCTCATCATCAGGAAACATAAGTGGTTGTGCGTCAGTGCATTCTATGTCTTTCACCGCTGGGGAAGGGCTAGGTGGATGCCCTTGGGAAACCCTGCCAGCGGAGTCTTCAAACAGCATAAGAGACTGCTGCATAACTTGAGGCTGAGACAGTTTCCCTGGTATGCATGGGGGTGATGTGACAGACTGATGGGGTTGGTTTTCAGGCGCCATCTGTGCGCTTTCTGCAGAAGACTGGGTGGGAGATAATGTGAACGTGCTGGATCCACTGTCGGCCACCCAATTGACTAATGCCTGTACCTGCTCAGGCCTTACCATCCTTAGAACGGCATTGGGCCCCACCATATATCGCTGTAAATTCTGGCGGCTACTGGGACCTGAGGTAGTTGGTACACTAGGACGTGTGGATGTGGCAGAACGGCCACGTCCTCTCCCAGCACCAGAGGGTCCACTAACACCACCACGACCATGTCCACGTCCGCGTCCCTTACTAGATGTTTTTCTCATTGTTATGGTTCACCACAACAACAAATATATTATTTGGCCCAATGTATTGTATTCAAATTCAGCGGGATATAAATTTGAGGCCTAGTATTTAGGCGCTGGGTGACCGGTATGGATTTAGTGACAGAATTAGACTTGGAAATGCACAGAAGCGTGTGTGTGAAGTTATTCTGAATGACCCTATGTGCACCTTCAATATGATCTACCCTTTTAGGGATAGATTTCAAATAGCTCTGATATAGCAGAAACGACTAAATTATGAAATTGCTAAATTGGGAATTGTATTTCAACCCAGAACAAAAAATGTGCTTTGACGGACACTAAATAACTTTCCCAGCCACAACAGGACAGCGGTAACGAGAGATTTAGCGGGATATAAATTTGAGGCCTAGTATTTAGGCGCTGGGTGACAGGTATGGGTTTAGTGACAGAATTAGATTTGGAAATGCACAGTAGCGGGTGTGTGAAGTTATTCTGAATGACCCTATGTGCACCTTGAATATTATATACCCTTTTAGGGATAGATTTCAAATAGCTCTGATATAGCAGAAACCACTAAATTATGAAATTGCTAAATTGGGAATTGTATTTCAACCCAGAACAAGAAATGTGCTTGAACGGACACTAAATAACTCGCCCAGCTACAGCACTAGGGACAGATTTAGCGGGATATAAATTTGAGGCCTAGTATTTAGGCGCTGGGTGACAGGTATGGGTTTAGTGCCAGAATTAGACTTGGAAATACACAGTAGCGGGTGTGTGTGAAGTTATTCTGAATGACCCAATGTGCACCTTGAATATTATATACCCTTTTAGGGATAGATTTCAAATAGCTCTGATATAGCAGAAACCACTAAATTATGAAATTGCTAAATTGGGAATTGTATTTCAACCCAGAACAAGAAATGTGCTTGAACGGACACTAAATAACTCGCCCAGCTACAGCACTAAGGACAGATTTAGCGGGATATAAATTTGAGGCCTAGTATTTAGGCGCTGGGTGACAGGTATGGGTTTAGTGCCAGAATTAGACTTGGAAATACACAGTAGCGGGTGTGTGTGAAGTTATTCTGAATGACCCAATGTGCACCTTGAATATTATATACCCTTTTAGGGATAGATTTCAAATAGCTCTGATATAGCAGAAACCACTAAATTATGAAATTGCTAAATTGGGAATTGTATTTCAACCCAGAACAAGAAATGTGCTTGAACGGACACTAAATAACTCGCCCAGCTACAGCACTAAGGACAGATTTAGCGGGATATAAATTTGAGGCCTAGTATTTAGGCGCTGGGTGACAGGTATGGGTTTAGTGCCAGAATTAGACTTGGAAATACACAGTAGCGGGTGTGTGTGAAGTTATTCTGAATGACCCAATGTGCACCTTGAATATTATATACCCTTTTAGGGATAGATTTCAAATAGCTCTGATATAGCAGAAACCACTAAATTATGAAATTGCTAAATTGGGAATTGTATTTCAACCCAGAACAAGAAATGTGCTTGAACGGACACTAAATAACTCGCCCAGCTACAGCACTAAGGACAGATTTAGCGGGATATAAATTTGAGGCCTAGTATTTAGGCGCTGGGTGACAGGTATGGGTTTAGTGCCAGAATTAGACTTGGAAATACACAGTAGCGGGTGTGTGTGAAGTTATTCTGAATGACCCAATGTGCACCTTGAATATTATATACCCTTTTAGGGATAGATTTCAAATAGCTCTGATATAGCAGAAACCACTAAATTATGAAATTGCTAAATTGGGAATTGTATTTCAACCCAGAACAAGAAATGTGCTTGAACGGACACTAAATAACTCGCCCAGCTACAGCACTAGGGACAGATTTAGCTGGATATAAATTTGAGGCCTAGTATTTAGGCGCTGGGTGACAGGTATGGGTTTAGTGCCAGAATTAGACTTGGAAATACACAGTAGCGGGTGTGTGTGAAGTTATTCTGAATGACCCAATGTGCACCTTGAATATTATATACCCTTTTAGGGATAGATTTCAAATAGCTCTGATATAGCAGAAACCACTAAATTATGAAATTGCTAAATTGGGAATTGTATTTCAACCCAGAACAAGAAATGTGCTTGAACGGACACTAAATAACTCGCCCAGCTACAGCACTAAGGACAGATTTAGCGGGATATAAATTTGAGGCCTAGTATTTAGGCGCTGGGTGACCGGTATGGATTTAGTGACAGAATTAGACTGGGATATGGCCAAAAAATAAACAGACTATTGCTGGTTAAATGCACTTGGTGTGACAGCTTCACCCTGATGTAGGCTTTAGCCAAAAAACAACCACACCATTGAGGGTTAAATGCACTTGGTGACAGGCGCAGCTTGCCCCTGATTTAGTATATGGCCAAAAAATGAACAGACTATTGCTGGTTAAATGCACTTGGTGTGACAGCTTCACCCTGATGTAGGCTTTAGCCAAAAAACAACCACACCATTGAGGGTTAAATGCACTTGGTGACAGGCGCAGCTTGCCCCTGATTTTGTATATGGCCAAAAAATGAACAGACTATTGCTGGTTAAATGCACTTGGTGTGACAGCTTCACCCTGATGTAGGCTTTAGCCAAAAAACAACCACACCATTGAGGGTTAAATGCACTTGGTCGCAGCTTGTGCTGGCGCACCACAAGACACAAAATGGCCGCCGATCACCCCAGAAAAATGTGACTGACAAACGGTCTGGGCAGCCTAAAAACAGTGAGCAATTGAGGATCAGCAGCTCAATGATCCACAGCTGCAGATCGATCAGTTAATCAAGTCCTTTGGAGGAGTTAATCTGCCTAATCTCGCCCTACTGTCGCAGCCGCAACCTCTCCCTACGCTAATCAGAGCAGAGTGACGGGCGGCGCTATGTGACTCCAGCTTAAATAGAGGCTGGGTCACATGGTGCTCTGGCCAATCACAGCCATGCCAATAGTAGGCATGGCTGTGATGGCCTCTTGGGGCAAGTAGTATGACGCTTGTTGATTGGCTGCTTTGCAGCCTTTCAAAAAGCGCCAAGAAAGCGTCACAAAAGCGCGAAGAAAGCGACGAACACCGAACCCGAACCCGGACTTTTACGAAAATGTCCGGGTTCGGGTCCGTGTCACGGACACCCCAAAATTCGGTACGAACCCGAACTATACAGTTCGAGTTCGCTCATCCCTAGTTGGCTATCGTAAGAAGAAAAATTGATATACCGTCAAAGATTGGCATGCTTGAAAGAGAATAATTAGCTTGATGGATAGATTCAATCACAAATTTATGAGAACTTCATTGAGAAGTTTGAAGATCCAACCAGAAATCAGGGAATCCTCAAGAAACTATTCATATGGTGGACAAGAGTCAAAACTAGGGGTCTTTTTACACAGTTCAATGATTGGAAACATTTGGCCACTTCATTATTGCCCCTGAATATTGCCACGATTAAAGACAAGCAAGCAAACTCTTTTGTCTCGTTGTCAAGTTTTTTATGTGACTTCTAAAATCATCAGTTTTCGACAACACAACACCTCGTATTCATAGGGATGTCCAGCCAACTGTAATGGAACTGTAGGTCCCTGAGCAATGTCATTAACAATTGTATGCGTGCACAGACGGCCAATAATTGCCCCAGGAAAATGGAGCTAAAGGATTGAAATGTTATGTTGTCACTCTGCTCATTTTAGGCAAACTAAATCTGCCAGTGTAAAATAACCCTGATTAGCTTAACGTTGTTATCCCATGATTAAAAAAATTATCATCAGGCATCATATAATCCATGATAATCTCTTTCTAGCAAAGCCAAAACTAGCCCTGTGCCTCACATGGATCCAGAGATCTCGCCATTCATTGCTCCAACTGTTCTGCAAGATTTATTTCAAGCTGGGAACTAAGTGGGATTGTTTCCCTACTCAGGGGTGAGTCCTTTCTGCTGCCGGAGAACATGAGCGTCCACCCCAGGAGATGGATAGAGAGATTAGAAAAATAGCAAACCGCAGGTGGCGCTATGCAAATAATTTGCATGGACTAACTTAGGCTACTTTCACACTAGCGTTCGATCGGATCCGTTCTGAACGGATCCGATCATAATAATGCAGACGGAGGCTCCATTCAGAACGGATCCGTCTGCATTATTTTAGCATATAACAGCTAAGTGTGAAAATAGCCTCGTACGGATCCGTCCAGACTTTCAATGTAAAGTCAATGGGGGACGGATCCGCCTGAAGATTGAGCCATATTGTGGCATCTTCAAACGGATCCGTCCCCATTGACTTACATTGTAAGTCTGGACGGATCCGCACGCCTCCGCACGGCCAGGCGGGCACCCGAACGCTGCAAGCAGCGTTCAGCTGTCCGCCTGTCCGTGCGGAGGCGAGCGGAGCGGAGGCTGAACGCCGCCAGACTGATGCAGTCTGAGCGGATCCGCTCCATTCAGACTGCATCAGGGCTGGACGGCTGCGTTCGGGTCCGCTCGTGAGCCCCTTCAAACGGAGCTCACGAGCGGACCGACGAACGCTAGTGTTAAAGTAGCCTTAGTGGTTTCACAAAATTTTTAAACATTCATCTACAAAACTGTCCATGGTTTGAAAACTTTATAATATTTTTGGTAGCACAATACTTTAATACGATCTTGAAATTGCTCTTCACATTATAGGAACTACAGGTACACAGCACTGCCAAAGAACAAACTCGATTACGACTATTATAAATGTATAACGCACAAAGCTTTATTAGGAATACATATAGAAAACACATACAATATGACAGCAGGACTCACACATACTTTCCTTCTTTGGTGTATGTATTTTTACCAAGTTACTTGAGACAAACGCTAAAGATTTAGAAACAGATGACAGCAAGAAGTTATAGGGCATTTATGCTAATTTAGATGTGCATAGTCGGCAATCAACAGGATCATATTAGGAAATATATCCAGGCAAATCAGTTGCAATAAGCAACCTTTCATATTTGGCAGGGGGCAAGATGTACGACTCTTGGATCACCATAACGTCTTGTAATGAGAGAACATACGGTAACTATCATCAAGAACATTATTGGGTGTTGTGTCAATGCACATCCCGAATGGAAAGAACACTATGATTAGCACTTCATATAGAATAAGCACCAAAGATAATGCAGTGTATATACAATGGCTAGAGAAACATGCTTCACGGCTACCACTCACCATAAAAGATCAAAGTTATGTCTACTATAGGGGTATAAGTGAGATTTGACTATTCCAGCGACTAAGTTAGGCCCCATTGACATGAACATATGGTCTCCTTGCCCGTGTTGTCGTGTAAACTCCGTCCTTCGGTGCGGACCCCCTGACCTTGAATAGATCCGTAACATATGGCAAAAGATAGGACATGTCCTATCATTTGCAGTGCAGAGGCACGGACTTGGAAGCCCACGGAAGGGGTTCCAAGTGTTTCCATGGGTTTTCGATCTGTGACTCCACTCCACAAAAGATAGGACATGTCTTATTATCCGCCATATCTTGCAGATCGCAGACCCATTCAAGTCAATGGGTCTGCACTGCAGCATGGAGTTCACACAGCCGATGCCCATGTATTGCGGATACAAAAAAAAAACTCCTTTGACTTGGACATATCCTTTAAAAAAACACGGATTCTGCCCGATTTTTTTAGATGGAAATAAATCCTGCATGCATGGTTTTATGACTTGCCTAGTTTCACAGATCCAGCAGGCTGTTCCGGTGGAGAACAGCCTAATGGATCCGTTGCTGTTGGACGCTGCTGGAATGCCGTCTGGCCCCATTAACTGGTGACCCGGCTGAAGCCCATGCAAATATGCCAAGAATCGGATGGACAAATAGGTTTGTGTCCGGCCGATTCCTGGCATCCTGCTGGAAGGCTGTGCATGCAGTGTGAAACCAGCCTAACCCGAAATTGCATATATCTGTGGACATTATCGCTGCCAGGGTTTGAGCATTACAAAAATGTACTGTGTGCAGTCTTTTTTTTAATAATACATTTTAGGGCCCTTTTACATGGACTCATGATCTGGAATGAAAAACACTCGTTTATGATCACTGCCCCTTGTAAACATGTTGGGGATCATTTGACAAATGAGCAAACAATCATTTGTTGGGTAATTATCTCTTTTCTGCCCACCAAAATGATGTGTCAGCACCTCCCTGTGTAAAGAGGGATGATGATATGCAACTGAATGGGAACCAACAATCATAGTAACAATCATTCATCCCCAATTCTGTTTCCATTCGGCCATGTGAAAGGCCCTTTAAATGAGTGCCGAACAACTTGTAAATGGTTCACTGATGCTTGTTTGGGGCTGAAATTGCCCAGTATAATACAAATTTTAATTTACTGACATATGAAAAATTAGCATTTTTCTGTAATATGGGAACGCCTTCAGCAAATTGGTTGTAAGCACATAATTGGGAAGGAGCCAGTGTGACGCCTTTGGTGTAAGACCCATCAGCTTATCCATATGGCCACTGTACATTGTACTGCAGTTCAGTCCTGTTCACTTGAATGGGACTGAGTTGCAATACCAAGCACAACCGGTACAGATGAGCTACTGTGTCTGTGTAAACAATTAAGGGGATCTCTGACAAGTACAATCTTCCAATCAGTGTGGTCCCAAAATTGAAAACCCACCAGTCAATCATGTGGAGGGCAGGCCATCAGAGTCCATTCGAACCTTTATAAATGGTCACTTTTTGTATACATTTAATACAATTCACCTGCCTGGTTTTTTACTGTGTCTGAGTATTTTTGGCTCTGTAGTGTCCCACTAGGTAAATGTGGGCACTACACAAGGGTCAATTGGGCCACGTTGTTCCCCACCTTTTGTGGAACAGGGTTATTGTATTTTATATGATGTTTTTTATGTGTTTTTCTTGTTATCTCCTGTACCAGGCCTGTTAGGGGTGTAGTTCCTCCTCCTAGACAGTAAAGGGAGCTAGGGAACCCCCTAGTATATATAGTCAGGTCCTGTTCAGGGAGGAGTTGAGTCAGAAGTCAGTGTGGACTTTAGCTAGAAGAGAGCTGAGGAGCAGCTTCTGACATGCAGCTAGATAGCCCAGGCTTCTACCTTGCCACCAGGAGAAGAGGTTGCCTCCTGAGAAACTAAGTTCCTATAAAAGTACAGTGCAGAGCCAAGTTTTATGCCAGCCAAACAGAGAGCTGAAGGGCAGAAGGATACTTTACAGCAAGGATTTATACCAGAGGAAGGTTTCCCTACCCAAGGATAAAGCCAGCAATAGGGCATACGGGCCTTGGAGAAAAGCCAGACAGGAACTGAGGAAAATACTGCCTGATCTGTAAGTGTTATTCCCTCTGAGTATCTTGCAAGGACTTTGCCTGTCGTTTTTATATAAAGCCTGCCTGTTACCATCCTTTATATGTGGAACTAACTAAAGACTGTAAATAGTTAAACTGTTCAGTAAAAAGGAAGTTCTGGTTCACTGCAACTTGTGTTCCTCAATTATTCCTACAACAAATCGGTGTGCCACCGTTACCGGCACTGGCGTCACAAACTTAAAGGGATCTTTCCACCGGCACACTAAATCTGCAACACCCAGGGCACCTCACCTACCACCCGGCCTGGTCCCTATAATTAGAGAGTGCCCCAGAGGATCCATGTGCCAGTCTCTCCATCACTGCTGTACACCTGCCGAGGGTATATAAAAACTGTGAGTAACAATAGCAACCCTCGGTCTGTTAACTGCCCCTGAGACCTCACTATAGCTCACCCTGCAGGACTGGCGTACTGCAGCTCCAGTTTCCCTTATCTCCCTCCTCGTCACTGTCCACAGTAATGTGACCCATTTGTCTATAACAACAAATAAAGACAAACCAGCTCCACTTTCACTCTCCAATAAACCAGACGAGAGGAACCAGTTAAGAAGCAAACAGGATTATCAATGTATAAGCATACAATTATTGTGAAGATCTCACTGGAATATAGCACAGCCTGCTATAACCACCTAGCTATAAATACTATAATGTTCAATCAATGGCCGGCTCTATATAATATGCATACCATTATTTTCTAAAAATAATTCACATAAAAATACCAATTAAACAATCGTGAAAAATAAATATTATTTAAAAGAAAAAAAAAAGAAAAATACATATACAATATATATCTCTTAATAGTGTGTAATTTAGCAATTGTAATCACAGTCCCTCTTTTGGTTCCTATTGCGGAGCTCACGCAACTTTTGGAACCTTTGTTGATATATATAACGGTCTTATAAAGATAAATTGTCACCAATTATCATATTCCCCTATCATGTATCGTTTTGTATTGATGCAATATAATCTTGTTGCCACTTTGTTTTACTTTTCCATGTGCAGCATACTTTGTGCACACTTGGGCCAAATACAGTATTTATATTGCTTAGGGTACTTTCACACTTGCGGCAGAGGATTCCGGCAGGCAGTTCCGTAGCCGTAACTGCCTGCCGGATCTGGCAATCCGGACGCAAACAGATGCATTTGTCAGACGGATCCGGATGTGGATCCGTCTGACAAATGCAATGCAATACCGGATCCGTCTTTCCGGTTGTCATCCGGAAAAACGGATCCGGTATTTTTTTTCCCCCACAGATTTAAAGGTCTGCGCATGCGCGTACTGGAAGAACGGATCCGTCAATGCGGAAATTTTAATGCTGGATCTGGCACTAATACATTTCAATGGAAATTTATTACGGCAAATGTTCAGGGATTTTGGCCGGAGAGAAAACTGCAGCATGCTGTAGTATTTTCTCCGTCCAAAAAACGTAAGAGGGACTGAACTGATGCATCCTGAACGGAATGCTCTCCATTCAACTTGCATTAGGATAAAACGTTGTTTGTGATGGAACTCAATACCGGAGAGAAAAAAACGCTAGTGTGAAAGTCTTCACGTGCGCTAAAACGAAAGTGCCGGCACTAGCGCGCGGACTAACTGCAAGATCCAGCATTTCTGGAGGCGAAGAGCCATACAGGAGAAAGCCACGTATGTACTAATCATTATTCCCAGCATTGAATAAACACCCCAGAAGACGGGTAAAAGATAAATACTGTATTTGGCCCAAGTGCGCACAAAGTATTCTGCACATGGAAAAGTAAAACAAAGTGGCAACAAGATTATATTGCATCAATACATACATGATAGAGGAATATGATAATTGGTGACAATTTATCTTTATAAGACCGCTATATATCAACAAAGGTTGCGTGAGCTCCGCAATAGGAACCAAAAGAGGGACTGTGATTACAATTGCTAAATTACATGCTATTATGATATATATAATGTATATGTAGTTTTTATTTATTTTTTCTTTTAAATATTATTTCTTCTTTAAGATTGTATAATCTGTATTTTTATGTGAATTATTTTAAGAATAAAATGGTATATATATTATATAGAGTCGGCAATTGATTGAACATTATAGGATTATCAATGTAACCTGCCTGGCTGATGGTCTCTGCCTCTGTCCCATTGTGATTGCAAATGCTTTGTTAGACCCTCAATTGCTCTAACCACTGGTATAAAATCCACACAAGGGGAGAAATAGAAACAAATAAACGTACATCAACTAGCATTGGTCCAGCTGGAATCCCAACTTTGTCAACCTATAAGTGTGCAGGATCTACAAAACCGGCTGCAAGATTTGTGGGAAAATGTGCTGCCGGGTACCATACAGAACCTGTATGTCTCCATGCAAGGTCGGGTCCAGGTTCATGTGGGCCCTTGGGCGATAAATCTCAGTGGGCCCCCTTGTGGCATTTCACACATGTCACCACGGCATCTGAGTGTTAAAAAACGGAAGCACGGGCTTTCTGCTCAGACGTGCCCCAGCAGAGATCGGGGAAAGCTCCATGTTCTAAAAATTAGCTGCAGCCTGTACTAGGCTTCCAGGCTCAATATTAATATAAACCAGTTCAGGCCACTAGGTGGCAGCACTAAACTGTGATATAGTGATTTCTATACAGAATAATGGAGCAATTTCCATTATTCTGTACAAATTGCAATCTGAAAAAAAAAAAAATTAAAAGCAAAATCACCCCACTTTCCCAAAAATAAAAATAAACGGAAAAAGGATAACATTATTTGCATCATCACATGCGAAAACACCCATACTATTAAAATATTTGTAAAAGTTAGCTCATATGGTGAAGGATGTAACAGAAAAAAATAATAAAAAAAGGCTGAATTGCCATTTTTTCATGACTTTATCTCTAAAGAAAATTGAATAAAAAGTGATCAAATCATACACCCCCCAAAATGGTATTGTCAAAAAAGACAGATTTCTGCTAAATTAGCCCGGCCCCTCGCACATCTCCGTAGACATAACTATAAAAAAAAGTTATGGGGGTCACCGGGGAGCAGGGGTTCTGTTAAGGTTGCCACCTTTCCCAACAAAAAATAATAGTCACACAAATTAAACAGGTTTGTGTGTCTATTTAAGTTTTATTTAGCCTCTAATTTTTTAAATAGGGATTCAAACTCACAGTCATTTACATTAAAGTTAAGAACCTTAACCACTGAGCTATAGAGCTTCATGTTAACCTGCTGTACATATATTATGGCTAAAAACCTCAGTAGCAGTTTCCCACATATTATGCATTCTTAAATATCAGAGTTATGATTGAATATTGTTTTAGTAATTACACATTTATTTTGTGCCATACATTTTTCTTACAATTACTAAAATAAAGTAAAATGATACTTCTGCTGTATAGAAATACCTAATACATTAGAAACTACTATGAGGTTTTTCTGTCAGAGCTTAGCATTGAGCTCAAGAGCTCCGTGGTTAAGGTTCTTGCCTTTAATGTAGAATGTTGTGAGTTAAAATCACAGCAGGAACATTTTAGAAAGAGAGGGTAATTAGACTTAAATACACAGGGTGTCCCCAAGCATACTGACAATGCTTGGGGATACCCCCTTCATGGTCATAGCACTGATTCCATATATGGACATATTCATATATAGAGTCAGAGCAGGTACTCCTAAGCCAGGAAGAGTCCCAACTCGGGATTTCCCACTTTTCAGCCATCTGCCATTAGACTTGAGTCCCCCCCCTCCCCCCCCAAGAGCAGTGGGCCCCGACACTTGCCCTGTCTCCATGCCCAATTGTATCTCATCTTGTATCCAGGCTAGAGGCGGCACATTAGGGTCCTAGAGCCTCTTTTCAATTGTACAGTTTTCCCTAATAAACGTATCCTTTCGCTCTAATATTGTCATCACTTACATTCACACATAGAAAGTTTCATTTGATTCCAACAACTCAACAAGTCCTTCTTGGTGAGCTTTTTTTTGTCAGTGACTGTAGATAACGATTAACCTTAAAAGGCTGACCAGGATTTTAATATTGATGGCCTATTCTTAGGATTTGCCATCAATATTAGATTTTTATACTTCCTTACAAATGCACCCCCACCAGTCAACTGTTTCAGAGTAGCTCTGTCGGAAATCAGCGGTGGAACTATACAGCTCCATTCATTGTGCAGTGGACAAAGCTTGTAACTGCAACGTCCACTACATAATCAATGGTGCTGTGTAGTTCCAGCACTGACTTCCATTTGGTAGGGGTGCAGGGTTAGAATTCTAAAATAACTCTATAACTGTTCTTAGTCAATATATTATTGTATTTCCTTTCCATGTACAGTAGATATAGAGAGACGTTGGTGCATCGCATCTTGTTTTTTTTTGGGAGTTTCTGAATGAGTTGCAATACATTTCCATATACACCACCTCCTTCAGTGTTTGCAAGTTCAAGCATTGTCAGTAGCCACAAGATCACATTTTCCATATACAGTCTAGCCAGAGACCAGGTCAGTATGGCATAATGATACTTCATTGTGGAAGCAAAATACTGACAACACAAAACTACAAGCTACATAGAGGGCAAGTTGTTCTTGGAAACCAACGACAAAGACATTCCTGATATCAAGGTACCAGAGGCTTAACAACTATCACCCAAACATCTGGGAAAGTACTGTAGACCAGCATGTTTCATACTCGCATATTGCAACTGTGGGAATTCTCCTTTATCCAATGATGAATTATGCTGGTGGTAGGATCTGGTAATGACGAAACAAACCAGTCATGTATCCATTGGGTTTCATGCCAAGGTTACACGTTGGTGTCATATAATGTATACAGTGCTGGAAACTGATGTGGTGCCTTAAGATGTCAATCAGAGTAGACAGAAAATGGTGAGATTATGTTGTACTCCTTTCTACAAAGCCTCATTCACATGTCAGTGTATTGGTCAGTGATTTCCATCAGTAATTGTGAGCTAAAACGAGGAGTGGAGCTACACAGATATAAGGTATAATGGAAATATCAGCCCCTGTTCTGTCCACACCTGGTTTTGGGCCCAAAATCACTGACTGTGTGAATGAGGCATAACTCTGTAGACAACCCTTCATCTGATCAATGTTTAGGCATCCTTACTTAAAGGGCCCCTTTGTAGCTGCATAGGGTGCACCAATCGTATGTCTGACCCTAAAGAAGTCGGAAGGAAGATGGAATTATTTGGTATTATCCAGATGTCACATCCATTTAGACCCACCATACCATAACCTGGATAATGATTCCTGGATAATGCTTCTATTATCGCTGCTCTTCACATTGAAATGACAACACATGTAGTATTGGTGGCCTAGATGTTCCTTCATGCTACCAATTCCTATCCAACACGAGGTTACAAAATTATGACCTGCTAGTCTATGTACATATAGAAAAATAAAATATATAAATAATGAATTTAAGCTATTGAAATACATAAGCTATGAAGTGAATACAAGTCTCCCGGACTGTGACATTCTGAATATCTGAATCTGCAAGATCAAAGCCCAGCTATGTTACCAATGATCCGGGCCAACATTATGTCATCTCTCAGTAATCTAGATCTCTCTTGAAGCACATTCTTGCCATCAGCTTCAATCCTAGCAACTTATCTGTCAAATTCAATCTGTGCTGACAAGCTCAGCCTCCCTCTTGTGGCCTTGAGATACAACCAAAACCTTAGGATAGAGTTTCACCAGAAGTGAGTGAATCTATTTGTCCAGTCTTCAGATGAAAACGCTATAACTAGAAGTATATATGACCTAGCTGGAAAGAGCAATGTTATGTTGTTAGACGTAAATGACAAGTGACCGATAAAATTACCCCCAGAGTTTGTTCAGAAGAGAAAATTAAACAAATATGCTTGCATAGCAATCCAAGGGGAATACGACATGAGCAAACTACTGTAACTGCACAGATATGCGGGATCGAAGATCCAGATGTCTCAAGTAGGCTTTACTTCCACTGGGCTCCGGGGGGTGTTTGGAATTTGACGGCTTATGAGTGCATTATGATTAAGAAACCTTTAAAATACAATATAAAACATATAAAAATGTATAAAATACAAAACTATAAAATGACAATCTTTTAATAAGTGTTAGGAGGCAAGGTCTCCAGGCACAGTAATTTGGTATATAAAAAGTTGCTACTACTAGACAGAGCAGAGAGCTACCACAAAGAGGCTCTCTGGAGGACCCAAAAAGTCCATCCATTACATAGACAAGTCATTGATTTTAATGGGAAATGTGTAATTTTCCAGCTTTCGTGCAGCTGGGAAAATGAATACTTTATGCTGTGTTTCCAAACATGATCATGCAAGCATAGCACTGTCGCTATACCTCTACCATCAGTAGAACATCATCAACTTGTGGGTACTAACATAGGAAACCTAAAGCCCCCTCATTTCTTATCATAGTACCCTGGTTTAAGGGCCCTTGTTGTCCAAGGATTCCGTCTGTAAACAGGGAACAACAGAGGCCATAGCATCCATGGAATCAAGACCCACTGCTTCCACCACCTGCATCCCCTTCCATGATGGAACTGAAAGCATTCAGAGCATGCGCAGATACAGGAGATTTCACTGCGTGAATCTGCACATGCGCACAATGCTCTAGCTCAGAAGAGGATGTGTCAGGTGGGTAAAAATATCACGTGACTGCCGGCAACTTGACTGCTATGGAATGGCGGCCCCCAGCGTCCATTGTTTACAGACTGAATCCATGGGCAACAGTGAACCCAGGACCTGGGTGCTATGGTAACAAATGAGATGGCTTGGGGTCTTCTAATCTAATGTCAACAAGTTTATGGCTATTATATCTAACCAGCAGAGGTCTACCCGACCATGGGAACACATCCATCCTGTGTATAGGTCATCAATATAAGTCTTGGAACAATCCCTTAAATAATAAGATTCTGACTGCAAGCAGCCTCCACTAGGGGGAGCATTGGATATGAATTTATATAACTAGCATTGGAATCTGTATGTAGTGAACTCCCTCTAGTGGTGACTAGAGGCAGACAGTATGCCTGTGGCCCCACAGCGGTTGCATGGTCTGACGGTAGATGTGCCACTGCTCTGCTCTGATCTGTTTTTTTTTGCCAAAAAATTTGGTAACTAAAACGTGAATAGAAAATAAAGACACATAAATCCTCATTAGATCTATTCTGCCAGTCATAGACCCGCTGATCATTTCAAATAGTTTCTCTATATTAAAGCAACTTAGATAATTAGAACATTTGCACAACACTAGGACGATGATTTATTTTTACAGATGCTTCCTGTAATTGACAACAATAAAGCGATGTAAGGAAAAAGAGTAAAACAGAGCCCCGGCTGGATTTTCCTGCCACATTTATTCCCCAGTAAAAGCAAAAGGTACGTACAACAGATGGATATGTTTGAAATGCAAATGGCTCTCAGAATTCTGAAAAGAGCGGAATCTGATAAAAGCAGGTTTCTCACCTTTGTGAAGGGACACCCAACCGTTTCGTGTAAGATGACAACAAGGCTCTTGTGTATGGTTCTGCTAGAATGCACAGATCAAGATCTCTTTAATCTGCTATTGAAAATCACATTCCTAATGAAAGCTAGGCAGATAATAATCAGAACATGGTTCGCTGTTTACAGAAACTCCATGAGGATCTTGAGTGCTTGTAATGCATATGCTAATGTATGAATGCAATGTGTATTGTACTATATAGAGATCACAGTCAAGCACAGCACTCCAAGGCCTACTAAGAGAAGACATAGGAAGTCTTTGCTGATTTGAAGAGCAATACAGTATTGTTCCAATATTCTTCCAAGAATAACTTGTATAAAGTAGAGATGAGCGAACTTCTTCCAAAAATTGTGTCCGAATTGATTCTACATGAATAAAATATGCTCCAATTGGCCTGACACTTGGTATATGACACACAGGTCTCCTAAGACTCAGATTGTTTAAATCTTTATCTTTTTTCTTTATAATTGTCAGAAGAAAGAGTTGCTTTTTCCTAACGAGCCTTGAAAAAGTTTCCCTTTTAATTGGAAGCAGCAGCACATTATGTGGTGTCAGACTGGGAAGTCTAGGGCCCACCAGTAAAAATCTGGAAGCCCTCTATAAAGCTACATGCATATACTACCTATCTACACTAATCTTTTTTTATGAACATAGGCAATGTACTGTACAGCATCTCAGCCAGCCTATCTATATTATTATCATTATGTATTATTAAAGTGCCATTCATTCCATAGCGCTGTACATATGAACAGGGGTATACATACATAATACAGACAATTGCACTAATCATAAACAAGACGAGTTACAAACTGGTACAGAAGGAGAGAGGGCCCTGCCCATGAGGGCATACAATCTACATGGTGTGGGAGAAGGACACAGTAGGTGCGGTGAAGTTGGTCATGGCGGTATAGAGGCAGCAGGGTCACTAGTTGTAGGCTTGTCTGAAGAGGTGGGTTTTCAGGTTTCTTTTGAAGGATTCCACTGTAGGTGAGAGTCTGATATGTTGGGGTAGCGAGTTCCAGAGTATAGGGGATACGCGGGAGAAATCTTGGAGGCGATTGTGGGAAGAGGTGATAAGAGGAGAGGAGAGAAGGAGGTCTTGTGAGGATCGGAGAGTGCGTGTGGGGATGTATCAGGAAAGTAGCTCAGAGATGTAGAGAGGAGACAGGTTGTGGACAGCATTGTATGTATTTGTTAGTATTTTGAACTGAATTCGCTGGGCAATGGGGAGCCAGTGAAGGGATTGGCAGAGGGGAGAGGCAGAGGAGTAACAGGGTGGGAGGTGGATTAGTCGGGCAGCAGAGTTGAGGATAGATTGGAGGGGTGCGAGAGTGCTAGATGGAGGGCCACAGAGGAGAATGTTGCAGTAATCTAGGCGGGAGATGATGGGGCATGTACAAGCATTTTTGCAGATTCAAAGTTAAGGAAAGCGCGGATGTGGGAGATGTTTTTGAGTTGGAGGCGGCAGGTAGTGGAAAGGGCTTGAAAGTGCAGTCGGAAGGAGAGGGCAGAATTCAAGGTCACTCCAAGGCAGTGGACTTGGTTGACCGGGGAGAGTGGGCAGCCATTGATCGTGATAGATAGGTCTGTTGGGGGAAAGATGAAAGGAGAAGAAAGCGAAAGGAGAAGAAGGATGATATAGAAGATAGACATTGTGGGATTCTGGATAGTAAGGTGATGTCTGGACCAGACAGGTAGATCTGTGTCTCGTCAGCATAAGAGTGATACTGAAATCCATGGGACTCTATGAGATGTCCCAGGCCAAAAGTGTAGATAGAGAAGAGCAGGGTTCCTAGGACAGAGCCTTGCGGGACACCAACAGAGAGGAAATGAGACGAGGAGGTGGTGCGAGAGTGGGAGACGCTAAACGTCCGGTCTGTGAGGTATAATGTGATCCAGGAGAGGGCCAGGTCAGTGATGCCAAGAGATGAGAAAGTTTGCAACAGAAGGGAGTGGTCAACAGTGTCAAAGGCAGAGGACAGGTCAAGGAGAAGGAGGACAGAGTAATTTATTTTGGTTTTGGCTGTTAGTAGGTCATTGGTGACTTTGGTAAGGGCAGTCTCAGTCGAGTGGTGGGGTCGGAAGCCATATTGTAGGCGGTCAAAGAGGGAGCAGAAGGAGAGGTGAGAGGACAGTTTAGAATGGACATGTTGTTAAAGTAACTTTGAAGCATACGGAAGAAGTGATATGGGGCGATAACTGGACAAAAAAGATGGGTCAAGTGAAGGCTTTTTGAGGATGGGTGTAATGGTAGCATCTTTAAAAGCAGAGGGAAAGACACCAGGAGTTAGTGATAGGTTGAAGAGATGAGTTAGGGCTGTTTCACACGAGCGAGTCCATTGCGGGAATCACGCTCTGTGTGTGAGTGTGATCCTCCGCTCTGGACTTGCAGGAGCGCACGGCATTATCATGATTTATAATGCTATGTGTCTCTGCATGGCCTTTTTTTCCACAGAATCATAGTGACATAAAGCTGTTAGTATGATTCTGTATAAATAAGGTCAAGCAGAGGCACATAGCATTATAAATCATGATAATGCCATGCGCTCCTGCAAGTCCAGAGCGGAGGATCACACTCACACACAGAGCGTGATTCCCGCAATGGACTCGCTCATGTGAAACAGCCCTTAGGGCTGGGATAAACACTGTGGTGAGGTTAGGGATGAGGTGGGATAGGATTGGGTCAAGTGCACAGGTGGTGAGATGTGATCTGTAGAGTGGAGAGTTTTCTTCTGTAATGGTGGAGAAGCGGGTTTTGGGAGAAGAGGACCGAGCAGTTGTGTAGAGGGTCTGTGGGGACTGTGTACTGAAGCTTTCTCTGATGTTGACTATCTTTTGTTTGAAGTATTTGGCAAAGTCCTCAGCTGAGAAGAGAGGAGAGGGTGGGGGCGTTGGGGGACGGAGAAGGGAGTTAAAAGTGTTAAAAAGTTGTTTAGGACTGTGGGCCAGGGAAGATATGAGAGATGAGAAGTAGGCCTGTTTTGCATCAGCGAGTGAGGATTTGAATATGAGGGATTGCTTGTATGCGGTGAATTGATCTTTATAATTAGATTTCTTCCACTGCCGCTCAGCAGCCCTGGAAGCTTGTCTGAGTTTTTTGGTCAGGTTGGTGTGCCAGGGTTGTCTGTTGATTTTTCGGGTTTTGTTGTGTGTGAGGGGGGCAACATTGTCAAGAGCTGTACTTATGGTGATGTTATATAGGGTGGTGGCAGCATCTGGGTCTTGGAAGGAACAGATGGTAGAGAGTGGGAGAAGAGAGTCAGAAAGTCGAGATGTTTAAGGTTCCTGTAGGGGTGGGCTAGTGTGTGGACCGAGGGAGCAGCAGAAGAGACCAATAAAGAGAAGGTGAGTAGGTTGTGGTCGTATAGGGGGAGAGGCAAATTAGAAAGGTTAGATAGGGAGCAGAGGCGGGTAAAGATTAGATCCAGAGTGTGACCATATATGTGGGTGGGAGCTGAAGACCACTGTGATAGGCCGAAGGAGGAAGAGAGCGATAGGAGTTTAGAGGCGGCCGAGTGGCAGGCGTCAATAGGGATGTTGAAGTCACCCAGGAATGGTTATTAGGTTTAAGGGGTTGCAGAAATTTGTAGAAGGAGATTTGTAGTGGGACATGGAGGTGATAGTGGGGATTTGCTGAGCCTGGATTTGGAGAGATATCACCAGCAATGAGGAGAAGCAGAGAAAGTGTTAATAGATCAGAATAAGAGAGGGCAGGAGGTATCTGTGTGTGTTTGAGAAGGAAGTGTTTTATGTTGCCAAACAGGTTTGTGCAAGCGGTCAGATGCGAAGGTAAGATGGGGGAGAAGATGAATAGTTCCTTGCTGGGTGAATGGATGTGGGGGTATTTCAGGAGGTTTTGGAAAAGTGGGAAGGGTAAGATAAAAAAGTGAAACATTGTTTGCATTAATTATTTATGTAATTACCTGTGGTCCCCTTCTGGTTTCATTCTGGTATAATTCGCTATGTGCACTTAAAGAGTTGCACTTGAAAGATGGTGCATTTGAAAAGACCAAGGTCAGGTGTGACCAAGGGGGAGGGGGCTACATATGGCCTAATCAAGGGAGGACCAGATACGGGATGAAATAGTCAATGTAAACAAATACTCAATAAATCCAGCAGGGAAAGGGACATTAAAGTTTAGTGCAGACATACCAGGAATTATAGGAAAGATTTGAGGTGTGGACAATATCAGACTGTGGAAAAGCTGGGTGCAGCAGTTAGCTTCAGTGCAGACATACCTAGAGAGGAGAGAATTGGGTGATGGTCAGTAGGCAGTGATAACAAAGTGGATTCCATATCCATAATATTACATTCTGGTATAATTAAGTATGTGCACTTAAAGAGTTGCACTTGAAAGACGGTGCATTTGAAAAGACTGTATCTATATGTGAGTCTAGTGTGTTATGTGCTGCTTGTGTAGTGGGTGAAGGACTAGGGGCCCACCGGGGAATTCACTTGTTCCCCTGTGGGCCAGTCTCAGCCTGATAGTGTGGCTCTGAAAAGGGTAGGGTAATGGTTTGTGGTTGCAATAGTATCAAAAGCACAACATGGAACAGGTAAGGCAGTAGATGTGTGCAGCTGTTTAGGGGTATAACTAGTAGTAGCAACAGTAATGGTAGTGGCAGTTGCAGTAATCAAAGTGGCATTAGGGGGATTAGCAGCAGGAAGTAGCATCTGCTTTGGCATCAGCAGCAGCCATATAGTATGAAACATGATGCTAGGCAAGCAGATAGGTCAGTGGCATGATAACGGCAGCAGCAGCCATACGGTACAATGATGGTAGGCAGGCAGACAGTGGCATGATGGTGGCAGCAGCAGCCCTATTGTATGGATATGGGACATGATCATCATACACATTAATAAAATTTTGGAGAAGGTGAGGGACTGTGCGACTTTTCCATAGTGACAAGACAATTTTTACTGGTATTTGCCTACTCCACTACAGACACCAAGCCAATAGTCTCAATGATAGGATTTGATAAAGACTGTCACAAATAGCATAGGAAAGAATTCCATTTTACAGAGGAAATACATTCTAGTGAAGGCACAGAACTGCACCCTTCGGACACCTGGCCAATATTCGACCAACAGGATATGGCAAAAACTTGAAAATAATTAAATGCTAGGAAAGGCGCAGCACATTTACCACCACAGCAGCAACTGCACCGCCAGCAACTTGGCCAGGTGGGAGTTCAGTCACGAATAGTTTTCTCCTGGCCACACATTCCGTAGTGGATGTCTCATGATGAGGTGGAGGCCAAGGAGGAGGAGGAGTCTGAGCAGGAGAAAAAGCAGCTGATGATGATAAGGACACTGTACTGCTTGGGGCTGCCACAAAGAAGACTGGGAGAAGGAGGACATATTTGTGGCTAGCTCTGTTTTCCTATAGGATTTGGTGATGCTGCCTCATGTGCTGCAATACAGTCCAGGTACTTATAATTGTGTTTGAACACCCACCACTTATTTTAATCCTGGAGGTCTCACACACAACTTGTTATTGCTTCTGCAGCAATTACTCTTCTCTGATGTCTCCTCTTCCTCTTCAGCCTTTGATACAGGGCCCCGGTCCTGTCTTACATACAATCATCATTATATTCATCACCCTCCCGTCACTTTTATCAGACTGCAATATAACATTGTGGGCTCTCTGTCCCTCTTACCAATTCCCTACTCTGTATTTTCCCTGAGTGTCACTGTCACTAACAATGCCCCTACTATCACCACCATGGCTACAAGAGCAAATAGTACTACCACAACCACCAGTACAGCTATGCATGGGGTCCCCCTCCTCTGCCTGAAACTCCTCCTTATGACAATCTAAATGCTGACTGTTGTCACACAAGTCATCAACAGGGAGACTATCTTAAGTACCTTCCATAGCACATGGGGTTTGTTGCCTCTTCTTAGGGAAAAAAGGGGCCCCACTAGGAAGGGGCAGTGAAGACATAGAAGATGAAACTTAAAGGCTTTTCTGGGGTTGCAACGAGAAACAGAAGGAATTTTGTGACCCCTGGCTTCATGACACAGTATCAGACTCAGAGGTGACATCCACATCATCCTGCTGTGACTGAGAGAAACAGTGAGCCATCCTGTCCACAATATCATCATCTTTGCCCTCTCTCTGACAAGGCCTGGGTCTTTTATTTTGTACTCTTCCGCTTTCCAGACATTTTCTGTTATGATTCCTATTAATAAAAAGTAACGTGTCTGCAATAAAAGAAAAGTCATAGGTTTGGTAAACAGATTATTAGATAGTACAACCAAATTTGCAAGTATGTCTCCTGTAGTTTAGAGACAGAGGAGTAAGTAAATCTCCCTCCCCTTCTGCAAACACACTACACACTGGTGTTGACAAATTACCTTGTTAATAGTGCAAGATTAGTAGTAAATTGTCTTTGAACTACATGGACTGATGCAGTAATGTGTTTGCTAACACAGATATACAATGTTTTGTTTGCTGTAAAATGTCTTTGGACTATGCATTCAATAATGTAGGTAGAAAAAAATGGCGTTATTGCAGTAAAATGTTTTTGCTATAATGGAACACATTTAATAACATGGATATAATGCACTAAAATGTTTTTTAGAAAAATAAAAGACCAATTGCTAAGTATTTGTAGCAGAATGCTATTGGTGCACTGGAAATAAGCCTATGAACTGTAGAAACTTTAGTTTGTTATATACATATACAGAAAAAAACAAGTTTATTTTTCTTGCAGGGGCTTTTGTATGCAGAACTAGCTGCCAGCACTCCCTCAAAGCTTTCCCTGATCAAATTACCTAAAATCTACCCAATTATATCTCCCTATTAGTGTCTTTATTACACTACATTGGCGGCTTGTGTCTGTAATAGCTTTTTCTCAGACACTGCCACTAAACACCCTTACAGGTACAAGCTGAAAACATAATGGTAATTATTCTGTCTCAGCATAAGGAACTACCTGCCCACTGCCCCCCTGATTGACTGATCCAGGCTGTCTGTAAGCCTCTGAACCCCCCCCCCCCCCCCACACACTTCCTCCTAGTGCCATGCGATTTTCCATCTTCTTTCTCTATCCTGGTTTTCCCTGCCAATGTTAACAGTAAAATAGCACTGGGTGCCATTTTTATGCAATCCATCCGAAACTAATCAAAAATCTTCAGATTCATTTGTAGGACAAATTTTGGTGAATTTTTAACAAATCCGATTAATTTACAATTGATTTACTTATATCTAGTATAAAGATATTTTGCTGGGATCAGTTTAGTTCTGGCAGAATATTGGAATTACCATATCCAGAACAGCCAGACACCACTGGGGCCCACCAGATCCCCATTCACTATAACGGGATGCAGCAGGTTTCAGGCATGAATGTCGGATCTCTGCCATAAAAATATGCTGCATATAACAGTTCATTTCCAGCAGAAAGGCAGCATTCTTGCCGGACAACCGACAGATGCCAATATAGTAAATAGGGATGCGGCACACAGTCTTGTCCAGCTATGCCAGTAATTCTGGTAGTCTACTACTACCGGATTTACCGAACACAGATGTGGATGTAGTCTTACCCATATTTTAGTCAATAGAGATATTGGATAGTGGTTGAAAAAGCAACAACTGAGCCGTAAAGAGACATAATAGGGCACCCATACACCGATAGGCTTCTACAAGGCTCCACTGTTCCCTAGTATTTCTAAAATTTTATACAATGGCAAAGTCGACAATAATCTGCAGGCTGTCAAAGCTAATCGTCTTGACTCTGTTTTCCTTCTACTTGTCCTTTCCTCTGCGTTTGACATAGTTGACCACTCTCTTCTTTACAAAACCTCTCATCCCGTGGCATCAGAGACCTGGCCCTCTCTAGAATCTCCTCTAATCTCACCAATAGAACCTTCATCGTTTCAATAGAACCTTCATCGTTTCAAATTCATACACCACCTCCTCACCATACCCACTCTCTGTTTGTGTCCCTCAATACTCTGTCCTGGGTCCTCTACCTTTCTCCATTTATAAATTCAGCATGGCTTCCAATACCACCTCTATGCCAATGATCAGATCTATTTCTCTGGCCCAGATGGCACTTCTCTACCATGCAGAATCCCAGCATGTCTGTCAACTATATATTCATTCTTCTCCCCCTGCTTCTTAAAACTCAACATGAGGAAAACTGAATTCATCATCTTTTTCCATGTCACTCAGCATAATAGTATGACGCTTTCTCCAGTATCACAGGTCCGCAGCCTGGGGATAACATTTGATTCTGCCTTGTCTATTAAGCGACACATCCAAACTCTTACCTCCACTTGCCGCTTTCAAATGAAAAACATCTCTTGATCCTTCCTCACCCCTGAGTCAACTAAAGTACTAGTGCATTGTAATCTCCAGCCTAGACTACTGCAACATCCTACTTTGTGGCTTCCCATCTACCACTCTCGCACCACTCCAATCTATCCTCAACTCTGCCGCCCGGCTAATCTAACTCCCCCCTCAGGTTCTCCTCTGCCAATCCATTCTCTTGTCCAGCAAATTCTGTTTAAAATAACTACAACAACTACATTTAAGGCCATACACAACCTGTCACCTCCTTACATCTCCCACCTGCTTTCCAGATACATACCCACACAGTCTCCAATCCTTACCGGACCCCCTTCTTCGTTCTCCTCTCGTCTGTTCTTCACACAATCATCTCCCATGCATCCCCCATACTCTGGAACTTGCTACCCCAGCACATCAGACTCTCCCCCAACATCCAAACCTTCAATAAAACCTGAAAACCCACCTCTTCAGGAAAGCCTACCACCTTCGTGTACAATAAGCATGCTGACACAATACAAACAGATAAACTGCTTTTACCCTCACTTACTGTGTTTTTCCCTGGTAGATTGGAAGCTCTTAACCCTCTGTACCAGTTTGTTAATAGTTTAGTGTTTTTTATATTATGTATGTGTAACCCTCCCATGGAATTAATGGCGCTTTCAAATAAATAATAATAATACAGAGATTTTGTATTTTGTGCTAGGTTTTATCGGGTGTCATATTACTGAGATATTGTCAACACAAAGCATTGCTTCAAGAGGAGAATATCTTCATAATATGACTCCCTATGGAGCACAACATGGCAATAAATAGAGTCCTTGTCCTGAAAGAATTATCTTTAGGTTTATGAACACCTTTAGCTCCACTAAAATCATTCTCCAAGGTTTAATCTTTGGAGATATGACCTATGAGTTTTTGTTGCTGTATGCTTTGTGGTACAGAATATCTCAAAACTTAAGAAGCAAATATCCAGCCACAATATATTGTGAATTTGTGAATTGTAGGAATATGACTGAAATACCATCTGCTATTTATCTAACATGCAGAAGAACAGGCATACCTTTTGGGATGCTTACCCACGGGTTAAAGGTGTGCAGCACCAGAGATGTTTGGGAACTGACCTCCCTCCATTGAAATTATAATACAAATTTGTCAATTTATGAGAAAAGCTAGACCGGCATGTTGATGGAGGGATTGGTAAATTTAGGCCAAGAGTATAGTTGGCCATAATTATGACAGTTTGATTGGCCAGAATGTGACAGATCAATCAGCAATAGAAGGGACAGTCTGGGACTGAAATTCAGCCCTGGCATTTTAAAACAGACAGCCCCACTAGCTATGTGCTAAATGTGAAATATGTTTGTGCGCAAAACCCTCTCGTGAACCAATCCCTCCACCCTCATCGGTACTAATGGCATATTTTGATGAACATTACAGTCAGCTATACCAAAACTACAGGAGTACACAGCACTACATGCCTGTTATATCCAGTGACGTCTCCTCTGATGTAGACGTTCTTTTTCCGCACCGTCTCCATTTGGAGAAGATCACCATGATCTTTTAGCCACCTCTTGTCTCTGCAGTTTGCCACACAGATATCTCAGATCCCTCACTTTTCCATCCTTCCCACTCCTGTGGCCCAACAACATTACCCTGTTGATACCCCCAATACTGTGCCTGCTGTGTTCCCCAATGCCCCTAAATACTATACTTACGAAATAACAATAACTTACAGATAGTTCCCGACATACTAATAGTGTACCCAAAAGTCCAAACAATTGTTATTCTCTCCCAGAGTGACCTCATTACTGATAGTGTCCCCTACAAAGATAATGCTCCCCAAGAGTGCCCCCATTAGTAGTAATGTCCTTCATATTGTGCTCAATAATAATAATGCCCCCAACAGTACCATCAGTAATTACAGTGCCTCAGTAGTGCTAAAGCCCCCTAAAGTGCACCCAGTAGTAATAAGGCCCCTATAGTGCCCCAGTAATAATAAGGCACCCTAAAATGCCTCAGTAGTAATAAGGCACTGTAACGGTACCCTAGTAGTAGTAAGACCCCCCCCCCCCCAAGTGCCCACAGTAGTAATATGGCCCCCTAAAGTACTCCAGTAATAATAAGGCCCCCTAAACTGCCCCAGTGCATTCAGTAGTTACAATGCCTTATATAGTGCCCACATAGTTATAATGCATCCCTGTAGTGCCCCCAGTAGTTATGTCCCTGGTAGTGTCCCCAGTACTTATAATGTCCCCCTGTATTGCCCCAGTAGTTATAATGTCCCTGTGGAGCCCCAAGTAGTTATATTGTCCCCATGTATTGCCATAGTACATACAATGTTCCCCCATCATGTCTCAAGTAGATATACTGTCCCCTGACCTTCCCCCAGTAGGTATACTGTCCTCCTGTCATGCACCCAGGAGTTATAATATCCTGTTGTCATGCCCCCAGTAGCTCTTATGGCCCTAAGAGTGACAGGGGGAAAAAAAAGTCTAGAAGTGTGGCCTATAAGTGTGTTTTGGCCTAGCGACACCCAGGATGGCCTACTCCGTCACTGGCCCATTTGGCATTTGTCACAACTGCCAGATGGGCAGGTTATCCCCAAGCCTTGAAATCTTCATGTGAACAATCTTACCAGCAACATGCCAGATCATTGCGGCAGATGAAACAGGTATTAAAAAAAGTATCATGAAAACGTCAGTCTTAATAAATGACCCCCTTTGTCCTCTACTTTGAACAATTAACAGTGGTAGCCTGCAGCAGACCCCTGGGTAAATGAAGGATGGTTCTACTGATCAGACAAACCTTTCGATATGAGAGTCTACAGTCGTGGCCAAAAGTTTTGAGAATGACACAAATATTAGTTTTCACAAAGTTTGCTGCTAAACTGCTTTTAGATCTTTGCTACAGTTGTTTCTGTGATGTAGTGAAATATAATTACACGCACTTCATACGTTTCAAAGGCTTTTATCGACAATTACATAACATTTATGCAAAGAGTCAGTATTTGCAGTGTTGGCCCTTCTTTTTCAGGACCTCTGAAATTCGACTGGGAATGCTCTCAATCAAGTTCTGGGCCAATTTCTGACTGATAGCAACCCAGTCTTTCATAATCACTTCTTGGAGTTTGTCAGAATTAGTGGGTTTTTGTTTGTCCACCCGCCTCTTGAGGATTGACCACAAGTTCTCAATGCGATTAAGATCTGGGGAGTTTCCAGGCCATGGACCCAAAATGTCAAAGTTTTGGTCCCCGAGCCACTTAGTTATCACTTTTGCCTTATGGCACAGTACGCTCCATCGTGCTGGAAAATGCATTGTTCTTCACCAAACTGTTGTTGGATTGTTGGAAGAAGTTGCTGTTGGAGAGTGTTTTGGTACCATTCTTTATTCATGGCTGTGTTTTTGGGCAAAATTGTGAGTGAGCCCACTCCCTTGGATGAGAAGCAACCCCACACATGAATGGTCTCAGGATGCTTTACTGTTGGCATGACACAGACTGATGGTAGCGCTCACCTTTTCATCTCCGGACAAGCCTTTTTCCTGATGCTTCAAACAATCGGAAAGAGGCTTCATCTGAGAATATGACTTTGCCCCAGTCCTCAGCAGTCCATTCACCATATTTTCTACAGAAGATCAATCTGTCCCTGATGGTTTTTTTTGGAGAGAAGTGGCTTCTTTGCTGCCCTTCTTGACACCAGGCCATCTTCCAAAAGTCTCACACCTGCCTGCTGCCACTCCTAAGCAAGCTCTGCACTGGTGGCACTCCGATCCCGCAGCTGAATCCTCTTTAGGAGACGATCCTGGAGCTTGCTGGACTTTCTTGGACACCCTGAAGCCCTCTTAACAAGAATTGAACCTCTTTCCTTGAAGTTCTTGATGATCCTATAAATTGTTGATTGAGGTGCAATATTAGTAGCCACAATATCCTTGCCTGTGAAGCCATTTTTATGCGACGCAATGATGGCTGAACGCGTTTCTTTGCAGGTCACCATGGTTAACAATGGAAGAACAATGATTTCAAGCATCACCCTCCTTTTAACAGGTCAAGTCTGCCATTTTAACCCAATCAGCCTGACATAATGATCTCCAGCCTTGTGCTCGTCAACATTCTCACCTGAGTTGACGATTACTGAAATGATCTCAGCACGTCCTTTAATGACGGCAATGAAATGCAGTGGAAAGGTTTTTGGGGGATTAAGTTAATTTTCATGGCAAAGAAGGACTATGCAATTCATCTGATCACTCTTCATAACATTCTGGAGTCAATGCAAATTGCTCTTATAAAACTTAAGCAGAAACTTTTCCAATTTCCAATATTTATGTAATTCTCAAAACTTTTGGCCACAACTGTACTGTTTCATGCATGATGTGGTTTATAGGCAAATAAAAAGATGTAAAAAAAAAAAAGTATCATGCACTTGCATCTAGCGGCCGAGTACCGCATGTGCTCGAGCACCATGCTCGACTCTCCTTCCCGCACATTTCGCGTCTGCTATGCAGCCAATAAACGTGCAGGTAAGTGCTGCCATCACTGTAATTACAGTGATTGGCTGGCCAGAACAGGTCATCAGGTGCAATATAGCACCCGATGACGCATGTTCGGCTCATTTGTAGTCAGGGAGAGCTGCGCTTCGGAAGGGACAGATAGTGTAGGAAGTGTAATCGTAATCTATTTAGTATACAAACTTTTCAAAGACCCAAAAGTACTTTTTATATAGAGGGTGTCTGCAGTGACTTGTGACTTGTCCAATACCTTCTGTGTGTCAGGGCCAGAGATTGGAGAAATATAAGTGAAAATTTATATATTTTTTCCATCATTTTTAATACTTTTTATATAGAGGACGTCTGCAGTGACTTGTGACATCTGTCCAATACCTTCTGTGTGTCAGGGCCAGAGATTTGAGAAATATAAGTGAAATCTATTTTACTTTTTCCATACTTTTACGTACTTTTTCAATATACTGTGCTTGCTGTGAACCGTGACATCCATGCAACATCTTGTGTGTCAAGCGTGCATTTAACATTTAATATGAAGAAGGCGAGCTCTAAGGCCTCTTTCACGCGGGCGTCGCGTGTGAGGGCCGGACAAGATGCAAAGCATTTTAATGCGTTTTGCACGCGGGTGAGAAAAATCGCCATGTTTGGTACCCAGACGCGAACCCGGACGTCTTCACAGAAGTTATTTTCCCTTATAAGATGGTTATAAGGGAAAATAATAGCATTTTTAATACAGAATGCTAAGTAAATTAGGGATGGAGGCATGGTTGTGTGTGATAATGGCTGTACTTGGTGGCGGCTTTGGACCTCGGCAAGCTCACACATTCCATGCCTAGCCCACTTCTTAAACTTAGTGGTTCAGCGGTTTCTTAAAACCTACCCCAATTTTCCTGAGCTACTGGTGAAGGTGCGCCGCGTGTGTATACATTTCCGCAAGTCATCAACAGCTTCAGCCGGTCTGTCAACGCTAAAGCAGCACTTTAATTTGCCAGTTCACTGGCTGTTGTGCGACGTGAGCACGTGCTGGAACTCCATGTTCCAGATGTTGGCAGGCTTTGTGAGCAGCAGAGGGCAGTAGTGGAATACCAGCTGCAACATGGCCATCGCCTTTATAGTCAGCTTCCGCTAATCAGAAGTGAGGAGTGGGCATGGATATCTGACCTCTGTGACCTTTTAAGAAACTTTGAGGAATCAACACAGATGGTGAGCGGCGATAAAGCTATTATCAGCGTAACCATCCCACTCCTGTGTCTACTCAAACGCTCGCTGCTCACAATTAAGGCTGATGCTTTGCATGTGGAAGAGGTGGAAATGAGGGAAGAAAACATTACACAGGGTGATAGCCAAACCACCCTCTGTCCGTCTTCTCAGCGCGAATTAGACGATGAAGAGGAGGAGGAGCATGAGGCGGTTGCCTCTGCTACAGAGGGTAGTAACCATGGAAGTTTAATTCCATCTGTTCAGCGTGGGTGGGCAGAAGAGGAGGAAGAGGATGAGGAGATTGAGAGTGATCCTCCTGATGACGACAGCGAAGTCTTGCCTGTTGGTACTCTGGCACACATGGCTGACTTCATGTTAGGTTGCCTTTCCCAAGACCGACGCATTATACGCATTTTAGAGAACACGGATTACTGGGTGTTCACCCTTCTCGACCCCCGCTACAGAGAGAACTTCTCATCTCTCATTCCTCAGGTGGAGAGGACGAGCAAAATGGTGTAATACCAGAAGGTCCCTGTTGAAAAATTGCTCAAAAAATTTCTATCTGACAACACATATAATGTTTTACAGGGTCAGCTCACCTGCAGGTTCTCGCATAATTTTTTTTTACAGGGTCAGCTCATCTGCAGGCCCTCACATATAATGTTTTAGAGGGTCAGCTCATCTGCAGGCCCTCGCATATGTTTTACAGGGTCAGCTCAACTGCAGGCCCTCACATATAATGTTTTACAAAGTCAGCTCACCTGCAGGCTCTTGCATATATTTTACAGGGTCAGCTCACCTGCAGGCCCTCGCATATAATGTTTTACAGGGTCAGCTCACCTGCAGGCCCTCGCATATAATGTTTTACAGGGTCAGCTCGTCTGCAGACCCTCACCTACAATCTTTTACAGGGTCAGCTCATCTTCTGATGACGACAGTGAAGTCTTGCCTGTTGGTAATCTGGCACACATGGCTGACTTAATGTTAGGCTGCCTTTCCCACTACCGGAGGGTTGTATGCATTTTAGACAACACGGATTACTGGTTGTTCACCCTTCTCAACCCCCACTACAAAGAGAACTTCTCATATCTCATTCCTCTGGTGGAGAAGACAAGCAAACCAGTGCTATACCAGAAGGTCCTTGTTGAAAAATTGCTCCAAAGTTGATAGGGCAGACATCCAAATGGATTGTCACCGTCACGGGGACGTGTGATCGTCTAGAAGTTATCTAGAGTCAACAAAGTGGCAGCAGTCCCTCACCTACAAGTCCAATCTCAGTAGCCAAGAGTCTGGTCAACACAATCCTCACCATGATGGCACACTGGGTGAACGTTGTGGAGGCCAGGAGCAAGTTGGCTGCTGGCAACAGACTTGCCCTCCAATAGATCCTCGTTAACGGAAAGTGTACTCATTCCAATAACAGGGCCTCTTAAGAGTGCTGTATTATTATTTGTCGTCACTACCTCCCCGAGTCGGGAGTGGGTAATTGCAGCACGCCTGCTGCCTTCCTTGGATGCTTGTGCTTTAATAACTTTGCGAACCACCCAGAGAGGGTGGGTAATTAGAAAAAAAGGGGCAATATAACAACAGCCAATCAGATTTCAGCCATTGACCTTCCTTGGATGTGGTAGCCGTTTCTCAGGCTCCCTGTCCGTTACCTGTGATCACCATGGTAGGCACAGAAAAGAACATTGAAAGTTGAGAGGGCAGACATCCGAATGGATCGTCGCCGTCACGGGGACGTGCAATCGCCCAGAGGTTGCAATCGCCCCTAATGTTTTAGATGGTCAGATCAGCAGGCCCTTGCTCCAAATGTTTTTGAGGGTCACCAGCAGGCCATCAATCATAATTTTTCAAGGGTGAGTATGATGCCCTCCTTTATGTGCAACCAAGGGTGTTTTGGAGTGCCGGTTCCTTGTAATTTTTGGCAGCCTTTTCACTTAGTGCATAGGCTTTATGAGTGTAGGAGTCACACTACCTGAACTATCGTACCACAATGTGAATGAGGCCCTCCATTAAGTGTTATACGGGTTGTATCGGAGTACTTCTTCCTTGTAATTTTTGGCAGCACTTGCACTTTAAGTAAATATACAGGAAAGGATGTTTCTTAACAATTGTTCCTCTAAAATAGATTTTTTTTTGGGGGGGGGGGGGGTTTGTGCGATTATTGTCATTCTGTAAAAGTGGCATACTATTCGGACAACATCATTCCCAGCAGCGACCTGAGAGTCCAAGATGCATCCAGACATCCTCCCCATGCTGTTCCAGAACCATTTCAGTGGTGTTTCCATTTCTGACATTTTCCTCCCCTCTTCAGAGCAGGGGGTACCTGGCTTAATGCTCGGGTTCTCCTATTGACTTCCATTATACTCGGGTGCTCGGTCGAGCACCCGAGCATCCTGATGTGTTCGGCCCGAGCACCCGAGCACTACGGTGCTCGATCAACACTAGTAACCACAATGTCTGGACCACAACATGACATTTCCTACAAATACAACTGTCCTATATAAATGCCCTTATCGCCATATAAAAACATTAAGAAGACAATGAATTACAAAGCGATCCTAAACCAATTAAACACGTAACACATCATTAGCCTGAGAAAATCACTTGCAAATGCATAAACAACTAGAAAAAAAAAAAAGAGAAAAAAAAGAAAAATCAAAGCTTTGCTGTTTATTGAAACCAGTAATATTCTTGGCTGGCCTACAAAAAAGCTCTGCTTACAGGGGAGCATGGACACGATTAGAGATCCTCGTGATGGGGAATAAAATGCTTGGCTGCTTTTAGATATTCCAGATGTAATGCAAAAGTGTGTTCTTGTCAGGAGCGATTAAACCTGTTTTAAGGAGATAAAAATGGACAAGGAATTATGAAACCAAATCTATTTTTGAGGTAAAAGCACAATCAACTTAATTGATATTTTTACTTAAGCACTTTGATATCTGGTACAGTCAGTGCCATGTAAAGTATAATTTCCTCATCTCAGCTTGACTGGGAGTGGCAGGGTTAACTTAAATCCAGATTTATCCTTTAAAAGAAAGGGGAAAAAAAGGTCAAAGCCAAGACTCTCCGATGGCGAGTACAAAGAGACCTCATTGTGATTACTGTACTCGTTTATAAATACCCAGTATGATTTAATTGATTTAATTAGGCAAGCGCAGTGAAATATTAGCTTTCCTCACAAAGCGCGGGGGCTCTTCACACTGCAAATCTAACACACTCGCTCGCATGGTTTCCCCGTCAAAGTTTTCATAATTAAGGTGACACGTTGTCTGCAGCTGTAGAGAACTTTTTGACGGATAGTTTAACATGAAAGACGGTTTTACAACTTCAAAAAGCTCTTTCCCCACTGCGATGAACAAAACTGTCACCTGGGTTTCAACAACAAGTACATACATAGATTATGTGAGCTCAGAGATGTTATCTGCACTCAGGATTGTGTTGCTGTGCTGGGAGGCGGCCTGCACCCTGCAAAACCTCTTGGCAGCCAGAGGCCAAGTCATGCGCTGTGTAGGCCTTGCTCGAGGCAACGTATCAAGCGCGCTGTTGTATGTCTGTACAGGTCACAGAAACACAGCTCAGCAAAGGAGGAAACGAGTGATAGATTGCTAGGTTAAAAATTCATATATACAAATCTATATAAAAGGAAATGTGTGACCCATAGCAGCCAGCCACATTCCAAATGTCAAGTAGTTAACGTACATAATCTTAGCAAGCATGTAACTGGTTGTCACAGTCAACACACCAGTAGTCATATACAACCTCCGAGCAAGACAAGAATCTGGCCAAGCAAGAAAGAGACGTCAGCCGGTTCCTACATTTGGAAGCTCTCATTGGCATACATACACGTTTACGAGCAGAGTAAATGAAATGACTAAAGCAGCCATTAAACATAAACATAAGATAAAAGTAGACTGATATGAACAAGTTTGACTATTTTGGCCAACCATCCTTTAATAATTCACAATAGCCGAATACTGTCCACCAAAAATGAGATCTGTCAGGTTGGCAGAAACTACGTGTGTATGGCACGATCCACCTAGTACAGCCGATGATTTGGCTCATTACACAAGACCATAGTGTTGGCTCACATTTTTTTTTTTACTATTTTTCAGCAGCCAGATCGATAAACAACTAATCGTTTGTATTATGGTTGATACTAATCCTTTATGTACAGCCAGCTTTAAAGGGTTTGGCCGCCTATTGGCAAGTTTTTGGTAAATGCTCCATCCTGGGCAGGCCTGCAAAGGGAAGCATACTTACTTGCTCCCTGCCGTTGGGTCCCAGCTGCCAACATCCAGCTTTGACACCGCTGCAGCCAATCACTTGACCAATTGACGTAATGCAAGGGGTACAGGTCACCACTGTGGCCAGAGACCGGCTTCGGAGGTTTCAAAGCGGATGTTGACAGCTGGAGACCAGACCACTTGAGGCCAGGGAACAGGTACTGTAAGTATGCTTTCCTATGCAGTCTGCCCAGCTTTTCAATCCCCCCTGCAACCCCCAAAATGTGGCCAACCCTTTTAACCCTTCCCTTTTTCCAATGAAGAGATGTAGACCAAAGTCTCTGTTTACTGCTCTTATTCTATGTTCTCTCTTTTTTTCTGGCTTGAAACATTTGAGTCTATTTATATAGTGGTACCTGTCACACGGGCCCACGTGAGAATCTATGATCTTATAGTGTACCTTAATAATAAGACCCTGCCACAATAGTCCACGTGATTTGCAGCAGAATGTACCTTCCGATTCTGACTTAGGAGCACATCTCTTGAAGTTACAGTTAATTCACATATAACTCATTCTTTAGTATTGATTATTTGATCAGCACCACCCCAGGGTAAATAAAGCACTATGGAGGGCCTATATAAATCAATGAGCTGTCTATGTTATGTCTAAACATTGGACTATCCGGAGCAAGAAACTTTTTTCGTAAACACTCTTTAGTATGGCTAATGAGACTGGTGAAGTACCAAGGTTAGACCAGTCAGTAGACAAGCAGTAGGTTACTTGATAATTTAAAGGGAACCTATCACGTGGTACACGCAGTCCTAACAGTGGTGGGTATACCGTAGCATGTGACAGAGCTGGAGGAGCTGAGCAGATTGATATATATTTGTGTAGGAAAAGACTCAATATACCTTCTATTGTATTCATTATAATCCTCATTTTTTCTGTGGTTAGGAGTCAAGTGGGCGGTCCTATGCAGTGACTGACAGCTATCTGTATACACAGTTATACAGGGAAGGTTGTCAGTCACAAAGCAGAACCACCCACTGGACTCATACACATAGAAACAGTAGATATTAAAATGAAGAAGATACTGTCATACTGAATAATTTCCCACAAAACGATATGTATTTCTGCTCAGCTCCTCCTGCTGTATATCATGGTGACATGTGGGCAATAAAACAACTTAATCTATAAAGAAATAATGACAATCACTGAAATAAGGTGCAAAATGGCCGCGGTCCTTTATTAAGGGTTACATAAAATATTAACCATGAAATCATCAATGAATATTTATTCAATAAATTAATAAATAACCAATAAACCATCAGTAAGTCCACAATTGTCCTCCCAGCAAAGCTGGGTGACTAACCCCCCTCTAATTCTGGACCGCAACTTGTAAAGGGAGGGCAACGTCTTCTTTCTTCCAGGTTCTGCGACGGACAAGGCTCCAGACCCGCCGGTCACCTCCTTAAATAGTTGACTTTCCCGCCACAGGTGTTAGAGCAGCCAATCAGAAAGGGGCAGAAAACAGGTACCCCAGTAACAGGCAGGCAACGATGAACCAATCACAGCTCTTCCACAAATCACCTCAGATGAGCTAAAAAATAAATGGCAGAAAACAAGCACAAAAAGGGGGGAGAAAAAGGAAGGGGAAAAGTGACAGAACTACTACACCCAATATGCTCACTGTCACCATGATGGGACACCGGCATACGCCTTTGTGCCCACAGTCATTCTGACTGCAGGTCAGGTTCCCTCTTAGGTTCTTTATAACTCTCAAACTTTAGGATCCAGATTTTTGAAATACACATTTGCCTAGTCTTGTCTTTGAATAGATGTGCTTCATCAAGATATTTAGGCCCTGATTTATGAAGGCCAGCGTATGTAATGCCGGCCTTGATAGGGCCTGAGCTGCTGAAGGAGGCATGCAATTTATGACGAGGTACATCACTTATCATAAACAGGGGTGGACTGGCCATAAACCATACAGGGAAATTTCCCGGTGGGCGAATGCCCAGGGGGCTGCCTAAGCCCTCCTCACGGCCTCTAGGCAGGTACATAAAGATCTAATGCTCTCAGCATTAATTTGTGTAGGAACATCAGGCACTTATACACCTGGTCAGCGGCCGCAGGTGCCCTCCTAAATTCGACTGCATTGCCATCCTCAGGACGATGATACAGTTTCATACTGTGGCATGGGCAGCAGTATTTTGTGTTAGACTGTGGTATTTAGTGCTACTAAGGCTACTTTCACACTAGCGTTCGGGCGGATCCGTTCTGAACGGATCCGCCCATAATAATGCAGACGGAGGCTCCGTTCAGAACGGATCCGTCTGCATTATATTAGCAAAAAAAAGCTAAGTGTGAAAATAGCCTGGGACGGATCCGTCCAGACTTTCAATGTAAAGTCAATGGGGGACGGATCCGCTTGAAGATTGAGCCACATTGTGGCATCTTCAAACGGATCCGTCCCCATTGACTTACATTGTAAGTCTGGACGGATCCGCACGCCTCCGCACGGCCAGGCGGACACCCGAACGCTGCAAGCAGCGTTCAGCTGTCCGCCTGTCCGTGCGGAGGCGAGCGGAGCGGAGGCTGAACGCCGCCAGACTGATGCAGTCTGAGCGGATCCGCCTCCATTCAGACTGCATCAGGGCTGGACGGCTGCGTTCGGGTCCGCTCGTGAGCTCCTTCAAACGGAGCTCACGAACGGAAACCCGAACGCTAGTGTGAAAGCAGCCTAAGGCAGTATTCTGTGCTGCACTGTGGTATTTGTTTCTGCTGAGGCAGTATTCTGTGCTGCACTGTGGTATTTGTTTCTGCTGAGGCAGTATTCTGTGCTGCACTGTGGCATTTGTTTTTGCTGAGGCAGTATTCTGTGCTGCACTGTGGTATTTGTTTCTGCTGAGGCAGTATTCTGTGCTGCACTGTGGTATTTGTTTCTGCTGAGGCAGTATTCTGTGCTGCACTGTGGTATTTGTTTCTGCTGAGGCAGTATTTTGTGCTGCACTGTGGTATTTGTTTCTGCTGAGGCAGTATTCTGTGCTGCACTGTGGTATTTGTTTTTGCTGAGGCAGTATTCTGTGCTGCACTGTGGTTTTTGGTTCTGCTGGGGCAGTATTTTATCCTGCACTGTGGTATTTGGTTCTGCTGGGGCGGTATTTTGTGCTGTACTGTACTATTTTGTTCTGCTGAGGCAGTTTTTTGTGCTGCACTGTGGTATTTGTTTCTGCTGAGGCAGTATACTGTGCTGCACTGTGGTGTTTGGTTCTGCTGTGGCAGTATATTGTGCTGCACTGTTGTTTTTGGTTCTGCTGGGGCAGTATTCTGTGCTGCACTGTTGTTTTTGGTTCTGCTGGGGTGGTATTTTGTGCTGTACTATACTATTTTGTTCTGCTGAGGCAGTATTTTGTGCTGCACTGTGGTATTTGGTTTTGCTGAGGCAGTATTCTGTGCTGAGCTGTGCTGTTTAGTTCTGCTGGGGAAGTATGCTGTCCTGCACTGTGGTGCTGCCTACTTCTGTTGTCCCTGTCTATATGTGTTGGCCCTGCCTTCTGTCAATTTGGACCTGCCTACAACATGGGACCACCTTTAGGTTAAGTTCCCACCCCTTCCTCCTTTGTCTCTCTATGCGCCAGAATGAAATCTAGAGGAGCCTGGAGCTGCCTTAAATTATTGCAGTCATTATTTACGCCCGTTTTTAGAGTAAATAATGATGAATTAGCCGGGGTGATAACTGTGCTCATGCCACACCCTCACTCTGCCATTGTCACATCCCTCCTCCCGGTCATAGCCTTGGCTACGGCGGTGTAAAATGCAGAACGCCACTAGAAAAGTCTAGTGGAGATAAAATGGTATAAGAGAAATAATAAATTCCCCCTTAGTTTTTAGATTTAAGGCACTTTTACATGTACCTACTGAGCAGGCAATTATCGGTAAGGGACTGTTTCTTCCTGATAATTGCTTGCTTGTCAGGGGAAGTTAAGAGATGCAGCAATCTCCTCCACTGTATGGGGACTAGAAATCACTACTACCACCTCTCATCCTCATATAGATTCATCGTTTCACACAGCAAGAAATTATGATTTAAAGTGAAAGATCACTAAAACCACGAGTGAGCATTTTGCTTGTTCATCGGGTGATCGGCAGCATACTTGCACGGGTAGATTATCGGGGACGAGTGTTTGTAGTAACTTTCGCTCCTAATATTCCGCCCAAAAATTGTGTGGTCTGACTTTGTCATTAGGCTTATTGCACATTTTTCCAGTTGAGTTTTTCAAAGATGTTACTTTTGCAGGCAGACGGACACACATCTACATAGGTCAGTTTATTCTGAAGTCAATGAAGCTAAGAATCCGTTTTTTTTAAACCAAAGAAATATAGTGAGGTTCTCTGGAAGGCATCTAAGAGACACGGACCACAGAAGCCCACAGCACAAGTGCTAAAAATTATGACTCTCTTATATTTACACCTTAATCCCTCAGTGGCTTGTCTGAATAAGGCGAGCACAGCACGCTATAAATACATTGGTCTGCAGAAAGATGACAGCCTTACATACAGTAATACTTGTGTGATAGGGTAATGTATATCAGATTGTAAGCGGCCCCTCATGATAACACCCCCTTCTCTAATCCATCTCATTTCCACGTCACTGACTTCCTTTCATTTTTCAAACCATTTCTCCCCCCTCCTAATGATAAATGGATCTTCACTCAGCCTCAATATGACTAATTAACTTTGAAATATTACAGCCAGATGTGGGAGCTGAGGAGGTGTCTGAAATTGGGCCAAGATTTTTTTTTCTCCTTCTCTCTCGCTTGACTCTTTCTCTCTGTTTATTGTTTCGCAAATCCTTCTTTTTTGGAGAATGTTTCAAATTTAACCTCACGTGAGTTATGGGGTCACCATCAGCGTTTTAAATGAAACAAAAAGAAATTGGTTATGTATCATCTTTCCTACGTAGTTAATCCATGGCTGGTGCTGTACTGCAACACATGTAGGACGGCGATCGGCGGAGGTGAATCACGCAACAAAAGTCACACATATAGCTCTACAATATGAATTTTGGCAACCGTTTCTCCTTTGTGAGACGCAAAATTTTTGATGCAATTTTCTAAATATTCAAAGAAAAAAAAGGCCTGAAACATTTTATGCATTGCAAATCAGAGCAGGCATGTTTACATGACGACTGTGAGAAATAGCTTTCAACCAAATGAACTATCTAATGTGTGGCCAGCCTAAGATGTGAATGTGAATTCTGAAAAAATACCAGATGGACCTGAATTTTGGTTGATTCGAATTTTAGAGCGCGAAGGAGGGAGAGAGAAAAAAAAAATATTATTAAAAAAATTCAAAAGTGAGAACAAAGAGAAAAATAGGAGTTCTAGGAGACCTCAGAGTATCATACACAAATTTACAAGCCAATTGGAACACTTTCAGTTCAGGTACAATCAACTCAGTTGCAAATTGGATCATTCGACTGATTGTTCGGAATCAAACCTTAATCGAATTTAATGGTTTTGCTCATTTCTAATTGGGGTTCTTCTGAAAGTGGACTAAATAGACCCACTGTTTTTTCCCCTTCAACAGTGGGCTCAATTCTGTCCACCATCATGGTGCCTTACCCACTTCTCGGACCAATCAAAACAAAGTGGATAATTTATTATAACCATTTTAGACGCCGTCTTAATAAGCCGCAGCACTGGTCTAAATGTAATATGGCTGCCTTGCTGGCCTAAATTTAGACCATTTTCTACGCCTAAAACAGGCGTAGAAAATGATGAACGAGATTGGGCCTGTCCCCTTCCCGGCCCACTTGTTTACACCTGTTGTGAGCAGGAAAAAGTCATTGATTGCTGCGCAAATAACCTTTGCACAGAAATACGCCTAATATAGGCATATGTCTGATAGTAAAAAAAAAAACTAAGTGCATCCAGTTTAGCATAAATACTTTTAGGAAAGCATTGTTGGGTGAGTGAAGGTGTTCTATTAATTATCCAGGCCAAATGTTGAATTGCACACGAGATGAAATTTCTTCAGGTATGTGATTTTTTTTTTGTCGTCATTTTCGCAAAAATATAATGACTAAGATCTTATAGATTGTACATGATTCCAAGAATACATGGATATCTCAGGTTTCTGTATCTTTCAGCAACTAACCCAAAACAGATGTGTAGAGAGAAGACCTACATATTTATAAGCCCGTTGTACAAGTCTTCTATCATCATAGCTAAAAATAAGTGGATTCCTCTTTGGAAACATGTGATCGAGCCAATTATACATACAACAATATTACCAATCACATCCAAATCTAAAGGTGACCATACACCCCAGAAGAATGTTTTCAAACCACGATTCAGTGTATCTCAGGGTATCCTGTCTTTTCCTGCAGTCCCGGGATGGCTGAGGGATGTCCCTCTCTCAACTAACAGTTAATTACAATTGTAAAGCAGGGAGCTGTCCCTGCTTCACCATTCAACTTAACTGCCGGCTATCCCCGGCAGGCACAATGTGCTTACACAAAGATCGCGCTGCTGGGCCTTGTAGGAGGAGCGTGCAGGCCCGGGAATCAGCCTGTGTGCTCCTCCTACAAAGCCCAGCAAGAGCAATGTGTTTGTGACCACACGTGCCAGCCGGGGAGAGCTGGATCGATCATCAGGGAAAAGGCTTAGGTGAGTATTTACTTTTTATTTTTTTAACAGTACATGGGGGACACTATTGAAGGGGGTGTATAACTACTGTGAAAGTGGAACTACTAAAAAGGGCAATAACTACTATGAAGGGGGCACAATGTTGGCATAAATACTATGAAAGGGCACAATGTTAGCATAATTACTGTGAGGTGGCACAATGTGGGCTTATCTACAGTGAAGGGGGCTTAATGTGGGCATAACTACCTTGAAAGGGGGACATTGTGGGCATAACTACTGTGTGGTTGCAGAATTTGGTGCACATCCCGCTTGCTCACAATTTTAAGACTTATTGGGTGTTTTCAGGCCTGCGCACCTTTTGTCCAGTAAACGGAGTGGGTTGTGTGGGGGCTGGGCATAGCCAGTCTGGAATTTATTATAATCAACGACAGCAAAATGGGGTAGATTTTGCCTGAAATCTATACCAGCACCCTTGCTGACACAGATTTCAGTTCTGGTGCATGGACCCACAGAGATGCACCACAATTATTAAGAGGCGTACACCTCTTGTTTTCAGCCAATCACTATCCTCAGCTGCAGACCGCTTTTGGACAGTGACAGAGAACAGTGCTGTAGTGAGCGGTGAGTATATCATTTAATTTTTTTAATACATTGTAGGAGTTGTCCTTGATTTTGAATTATCTTGGATAACCCCTTTAAGGTTTAGTGGTTAAACAAAATTTAGGTAGTGAAAAATTAAAAAAAGAAAACCAACAAATTCACATATTTGACACTTGAGAGTTGAATGGCTCTTCTTTGCAATTCACAGCGTATGGCGCGCGGCAGTGGAAAAAAAATAATCTCTGTTTTTGCAAAGAGAGAGTGTGGGTAACACATAGAAATGGTGTTACCACCACTGCGTATTCACATGGCACAGCTCCTACCCAACACCTTATAATTAAAGCTGAGATGAAGCAGTTGACATTGCAGGACTGTGAGCAGGGGGAGAAAAGGAAAAGAAAAAGAAAAAAAAAAGAAAAAAAAACCCTGATATTTCTTCAGGCTGCATTCTGCTTCTTTAAAGAGAGAGACGGCCTGCCTGGAAAGGCTTTTAATGCGAGATCTCCTCTGGCTGACGTTTTGACAGCTTTCCTGCGACGTGACGTGTGATTTTTGTACAAATTTCAAAACTAATAAATCCAGCTGTCAGGGCGGAAACTTTAAAAGAAGCCGGGCCCAGCGGGTAAGGCTTAACAGAACTCAACTTGATGAGGCTGTAGGATGGAGAATTATGTCTGTCACAATCCTCCCACATTATTTTCACAGAAATGTTTGGCAACTGAGACATAAATGTCTCTAGCAGTAAAAAAAAAAAAGAAGAGAAAGAACGAAAAGAAAGGAAAACCACGAGGCAGAGACTGTTAATAATCCGAGAGTAGCAACAAATATCTATTGTGTTTGTCACAATTTCTGGCTCAAGGAGATCCTGGGAATAGATGAAACCTTGCTGAAGATCCAGAGACTCCAGTTTGTTATTATTTATATGTATGCAGTTGTATATGCATATGTATACATACCATCCCAGCGTACGCCACCAGCCTGTAGTGATGGGACTTGTTATTCCAAAAAGAGCTGAAGAGCTGTAAATCGCTTACGCTTCATAAACAGCTCAGAAGACATCCGAGTATTTCGAGACAGCGTTTACAGCCTGCAGAATCTCTATGACCTAAATATATTAAATACAATCTATAGGACTTGTATAGTCTCTCAGAAATAACCCTGCCCGTATTCTTTATGAGGATATATGGACTTGATAGTTGAGGTGACCCGCTCAGGATCTTTGTAAAGAATGACTCTCATGCAGGTGGATTCAGCATTATCATGTAAGTCATGATCACCCCTTTGAATTCAGTGGGTGCTGTCTAAGACTGGGGCTACGTGGTGCCATGTGTTGAACAACCAAAAACATTTGTGACACTTCTCTGTGACGCTGTTGAGCAACTATCACAGAAAAATCACATGCAATTTGTAGTCGCGCACACTTGGCACTGGGGTCTATGGTGACCAAGTCACAGGTGAATTACGAGTTGCGAACTGTGACCAAAATCCAACACTCTTGGATTTTTTGCAATTGAAGCAGTCACCACATGTCACCTCAAAAGCCAATTAACAATCACGCCATGCAACATTGCAATCTTCAGGTCATGCGACACATGTCGGCGTTGCATTTCCAATACAACAATAGTAGAGGAGAAAGGTGATGGCCCCTGTATTTCCCCAGCAATTCCAGTTAAAGGGATTTTCCCTTGAAAAATATTATTTTTAAACCTAAACCAGCACCCGGATCTGAATACTTTTGTAATTGCATGTAATTAAAAATGTTGCATATCCACAGGAGTTATTCAATACAATGTATATGTATAGCGCCACCTGCTCTTTGTTTTTTTTTCTTATTTCTATGTCCTGCTCACTGAGAAGGCCGCACATGCTCAGTTTCATCCTTCAACTGCCTCCTGAGCTGTGATAGGGAGAGCATGGACACGCCCCCTGAGCTATGATAGGCAGAGCTGAGACAAGCCCCCCGAGCTGCAGCAGAAAAGTCACTCCCCTTGAGCTGTCAGCTTGATATAAATCTAGCAGAGCAATGAATGGGGAGATCTCTGGACTCATGTGAGGTACAGGGCTTGTTCTAGCTTTGTTATGTACTACATGATGTCTGATTTTCACTTGTGACATTAGCCATATGATAACCCCTTTAATCAATAAGGTGGGGTCCAGGTGACTGTCAGAGGAAGAAGGATAAAAAAAGAGGGACGCTTCTTCATATCTGAAGAGCTACATCCCAATTTATATTGTTTACTATGCTACCCTGAAGCAATGATCTGGCACAATGCTAATGCAAGCCTCGGTTAGTGAAGAAGAGTGATCACTTGCTGATTTTTACTCACTTTCTGTGAGGACTTTCTTCCCTTTCTGTGGGTGGGCAGAAGCTCACATCAGACAATAGCGCACCTGCATTTCCCATGATGCACTGCAATGAGTTTTTATTAACATCTTCCTAGAAAATATTCTCCTACATATAGCCCCAGAGATACATATGGTATGTAATACCCCACAGTTTCCTTTTCCACCGTAAAGAGAGAGATATTGCTTTATACTTCTATGCAATTAGAAGTACAGGTGAATGAAATGTGTCTGGGCTGCTTCACTATGCCGGCACTGAGGGGAGAGGAAGGGAACAGGGAGGATACTGAGCATGTCTGTCCACCACTGAATGCAGGAGAAGGTGAACCAGTAGGATAAATGGCAGGGGGCGCAGAGGAAAATGTAATGTAGATAAAAAGCTTTATAAGTTATTTATTGCATGTGTATAGCAATAATACTTAATGGGCGGCACGTTGGCTCAGGGGTTAGCACTGGTGCCTTGCAGCGCTGGGGTCCTGGGTTCAAATCTGACCAAGGACAACATCTGCATGGAGTGTGTATGTTGTTTGTGTGAGTTTTCTCTGGGTTCTCTGGTTTCCTCGACACTCCAAAGACATACTGATAGGGAACTTAGGGGAGAGCTTGATGCTATTGTCTGTAAAGCGCTGCAGAATATAGTAGCGCTATATAAGTGCCTAAAAAAGCGCATTAACATTGCATATTAATCCCTTTGTATTTATGTGTCACCTGGATCATCGCTATTAAACTAAAACAATTGCCTTGTAGCACTTACTACCTTCTTTCCGATGTGCTATTCTTTCCTTGCTGCTCGGTTTCTATTTCGACAAAATCCACTTTATTTCTTATGCAAATGAGCCCGTAAGGTGCCCAGAGGGGCGTTATTGTCGTTCAAAGGGGCCCAGGAACACCCCCATCGAGTGCCCAGGTCCGCCCTCCAGCAGAGCCCAAGCAACCCTCTACTCGGCTCATACTCTACACCCCCAGCAGCACTGTTGAAGTTTTAATATATGCAAATGAGCCTCTAGGAGCAATGGCAGTGTTGTCGTTAGTCCTAGAGGCTCAGCTTTCTCTGAAACTGCTGCATCCTCTGCACTTTGATTGATAGGTCTCACTATACTCTCTACCCCCACGATTGTCCTTCCCCCCCTTTTTGGCTCCATTTGCATTTCCTGCTCATTGGTCCCTTGTATAATGATACCCCTGATTCCCAGATTAGGTGATATATGTATGGGTGATGCTTTTGGACTTTCTTCACTTTCCTCTATCATTTGGACCTTTTTTTACTCATTCCTTACCCGGCTCTATTGTGTTATAATTTGTGATGTACTTGGGAGATATGGCGAATTTCCTTAACCATGTTTCATGAGATGTGATTCCTCATCCTGCTTCCGGACTCTTCATCAATACCTTGAGAGACCTCTTGTCTCTATGCTGATTGAAGTCCACCTTATTTTTATTTGTGTTTATATTTATATTTGATGCTTATCACTATGTCATTTTGTTGATTTGCCTATATACCTATTGATTGTATTTTTCTGTACTTACAGTTTGAAAAAGGCTATTTTAGCCGAAACGTCACACAAAGTGTAACTTTGCTGCACTATAATAAAGATCAAGATTACCAATGCAATTTTGCTGGGGTTTTTGATATATCTTTGATTGACAGGGCCAGGCAGTGTAAACGTGATTACACATGCCCTGACTTCTCTTAAAGTCACCTGCTGCACTGTGCACTTCAGTATACGACGCAGGTGCACATATTAACCACTTGGCGCCACGCTAACGCCGAAAGGCGTCATCGCGGCGGCTCTCCCAGGCTACGCTAACGCCAATAGGCGTCATCTCGCGTGAGCCGAGATTTCCTGTGAACGCGCGCACACAGGCGCGCGCGCTCACAGGAACGGAAGGTAAGCGAGTGGATCTCCAGCCTGCCAGCGGCGATCGTTCGCTGGCAGGCTGGAGATGTGATTTTTTTAACCCCTAACAGGTATATTAGACGCTGTTTTGATAACAGCGTCTAATATACCTGCTACCCGGTCCTCTGGTGGTCCCTTTTGTTTGGATCGACCACCAGAGGACACAGGCAGCTCAGTAAAGTCGCACCAAACACCACACTACACTACACCCCCCCCCCCCCGTCACTTATTAACCCTTTATGAACCACTGATCAGCCCATATAGACTCCCTGATCACCCCCCTGTCATTGATCACCCCCCTGTCATTGATCACCCCCCTGTCATTGATCACCCCCCTGTAAGGCTCCATTCAGAGGTCCGTATGATTTTTACGGATCCACGGATACATGGATCGGATCCGCAAAACGCATACGGACGTCTGAATGGAGCCTTACAGGGGGGTGATCAATGACAAGTGGGTGATCACGCATATAGACTTCCTGATCACTTCCCTGTCATTGATCACCCCCCTGTCATTGATCACCCCCCTGTAAGGCTCCATTCAGACGTCCGTATGATTTTTACGGATCCACTGATACATGGATCGGATCCGCAAAACACATGCGGACGTCTGAATGGAGCCTTACAGGGGGGTGATCAATGACAGAGGAGTGATCACCCATATAGACTCCCTGATCACCTCCGTCATTGATCACCCCCCTGTAAGGCTCCATTCAGACGTCCGTATGATTTTTACGGATCCACGGATACATGGATCGGATCCGCAAAACACATACGGACGTCTGAATGAAGCCTTACAGGGGGGTGATCAGGGAGTCTATATGGGATGATCACCCCCCTGTAAGGCTCCATTCAGACGTCTGCATGTGTTTTACGGATCCACGCATTCATGGATCGGATCCGCAAAACGCATACGGACGTCTGAATGGAGCCTTACAGGGGGGTGATCAGTGACAGGGGGGTGATCACCCCATATACACTCCCTGATCACCTCCGGTCATTGATCACCCCCCTGTCATTGATCACCCCCCTGTAAGGCTCCATTCAGACACCCGTATGTGTTTTACGGATCCACGCATCCATGGATCGGATCCGTAAAACGCATACGGACGTCTGAATGGAGCCTTACAGGGGGGTGATCAGTGACAGGGGGGTGATCACCTCATATACACTCCCTGATCACCTCTGTCATTGATCACCCCCCTGTCATTGATCACCCCCCTGTCATTGATCACCCCCCTGTCATTGATCACCCCCCTGTCAGGCTCCATTCAGACGCCCATATGTGTTTTACGGATCCACGCATCCATGGATCGGATCCGCAAAACGCATACGGACGTCTGAATGGAGCCTTACAGGGGGGTGATCAGTGACAGGGGGGTGATCACCCCATATACACTCCCTGATCACCTCCTGTCATTGATCACCCCCCTGTCATTGATCACCCCCCTGTAAGGCTCCATTCAGACGCCCGTATGTGTTTTACGGATCCACGCATCCATGGATCGGATCCGTAAAACGCATACGGACGTCTGAATGGAGCCTTACAGGGGGGTGATCAGTGACAGGGGGGTGATCACCTCATATACACTCCCTGATCACCTCTGTCATTGATCACCCCCCTGTCATTGATCACCCCCCTGTCAGGCTCCATTCAGACGCCCATATGTGTTTTACGGATCCACGCATCCATGGATCGGATCCGCAAAACGCATACGGACGTCTGAATGGAGCCTTACAGGGGGGTGATCACCCCATATACAGGGGGGTGATCACCCCATATACACTCCCTGATCACCCCCCTGTCATTGATCACCCCCATGTAAGGCTCCATTCAGACGTCTGTATGTGTTTTGCGGTTCCGATCTATGTATCCGTGGATCCGTAAAAAACATGGACGTCTGAATGGAGCCTTTCAGAGGGGTGATCAGTGACAGGGGGGTGATCAGTGACAGGGGGGTGATCAGTGACAAGGGGGTGATCAGTGACAGGGGGGTGATCACCCCATATACACTCCCTGATCACCCCCCTGTCATTGATCGCCCCCCTGTAAGGCTCCATTCAGAATTTTTTTTAGCCCAAGTTAGCGGAAATATATATATTTTTTTTTTTCTTACAAAGTCTCATATTCCACTAACTTGTGTCAAAAAATAAAATCTCACATGGACGCACCATACCCCTCACGGAATCCAAACGCGTAACATTTTTTAGACATTTATATTCCAGACTTCTTCTCACTCTTTAGGGCCCCTAAAATGCCAGGGCAGTATAAATACCCCACATGTGACCCCATTTCGGAAAGAAGACACCCCAAGGTATTCCGTGAGGGGCATATTGAGTCCATGAAAGATTGACATTTTTGTCCCAAGTTAGCGGAAAGGGAGACTTTGTGAGAAAAAAAATAAAATAAAAAATTTCCGCTAACTTGTGCCCAAAAAAAAAATTTCTATGAACTCGCCATGCCCCTCATTGAATACCTTGGGGTGTCTTCTTTCCAAAATGGGGTCACATGTGGGGTATTTATACTGACCTGGCATTATAGGGGCCCGAAACCATGAGAAGAAGTCTGGGATCCAAATGTCTAAAAATGCCCCCCTAAAAGGAATTTGGGCCCCTTTGCGCATCTAGGCTGCAAAAAAGTGTGAAACATCTGGTATCACCGTACTCAGGAGAAGTTGGGGAATGTGTTTTGGGGTGTCATTTTACATATACCCATGCTGGGTGAGATAAATATCTTGGTCAAATGCCAACTTTGTATAAAAAAAATGGGAAAAGTTGTCTTTTGCAGAGATATTTCTCTCACCCAGCATGGGTATATGTAAAATGACAGCCCAAAACACATTCCCCAACTTCTCCTGAGTACGGCGATACCAGATGTGTGACACTTTTTTGCCGCCTAGGTGGGCAAAGGGGCACACATTCCAAAGAGCAGCTTTCGGATTTCACAGGTCATTTTTTACACATTTTGATTTCAAACTACTTGCCACACATTAGGGCCCCTAGAATGCCAGGGCAGTATAACTACCCCACAAGTGACCCCATTTTGGAAAGAAGACACCCCAAGGTATTCCGTGAGGGGCATGGCGAGTTCCTAGAATTTTTTATTTTTTGTCACAAGTTAGCGGAAAATGATGATTTTTTTTTTCTTTTCTTTTTTTCTTACAAAGTCTCATATTCCACTAACTTGTGACAAAAAATAAAAAATTCCAGGAACTCGCCATGCCCCTCACGGAATACCTTGGGGTGTCTTCTTTCCAAAATGGGGTCACTTGTGGGGTAGTTATACTGCCCTGGCAATTTAGGGGCCCTAATGTGTGCGAAGTAGTTTGAAATCAAAATCTGTAAAAAATGGCCGGTGAAATCCTAAAGGTGCTCTTTGGAATGTGGGCCCCTTTGCCCACCTAGGCTGCAAAAAAGTGTCACACATCTGGTATCGCCGTACTCAGGAGAAGTTGGGCAATGTGTTTTGGGGTGTCATTTTACATATACCCATGCTGGGTGAGATAAATATCTTGGTCAAATGCCAACTTTGTATAAAAAAATGGGAAAAGTTGTCTTTTGCAGAGATATTTCTCTCACCCAGCATGGGTATATGTAAAATGACAGCCCAAAACACATTCCCCAACTTCTCCTGAGTACGGCGATACCAGATGTGTGACACTTTTTTGCCGCCTAGGTGGGCAAAGGGGCACACATTCCAAAGAGCATCTTTCGGATTTCACAGGTCATTTTTTACACATTTTGATTTCAAACTACTTGCCACACATTAGGGCCCCTAGAATGCCAGGGCAGTATAACTTCCCCACAAGTGACCCCATTTTGGAAAGAAGACACCCCAAGGTATTTCGTGATGGGCATAGTGAGTTCATGGAAGTTTTTATTTTTTGTCACAAGTTAGTGGAATATGAGACTTTGTAAGAAAACAAATAAAAAAAAAAAAATCATCATTTTCCGCTAACTTGTGACAAAAAATAAAAAGTTCTATGAACTCACTATGCCCATCAGCGAATACCTTAGGGTGTCTACTTTCCGAAATGGGGTCATATGTGGGGGTTTTTCTACTGTTTGGGCATTGTAGAACCTCAGGAATCATGACAGGTGCTCAAAAAGTCAGAGCTGCTTCAAAAAGCGGAAATTCACATTTTTGTACCATAGTTTGTAAACGCTATAACTTTTACCCAAACAATTTTTTTTTTACCCAAACATTTTTTTTTTATCAAAGACACGTAGAACAATAAATTTTGCGAAAAATTTATATATGGATGTCGTTTTTTTTGCAAAATTTTACAACTGAAAGTGAAAAATGTCATTTTTTTGCAAAAAAATCGTTACATTTCGATTAATAACAAAAAAAGTAAAAATGTCAGCAGCAATGAAATACCACCAAATGAAAGCTCTATTAGTGAGAAGAAAAGGAGGTAAAATTAATTTGGGTGGTAAGTTGCATGACCGAGCAATAAACCGCTAAAGTTGTGGAGTGCCGATTTGTAAAAAAGGGCCTGGTCACTAGGGGGGTATAAACCTGTGGTCCTTAAGTGGTTAAAGCTTCATTTTATGAAAATGGGACCAACACAGATGTCTTCAGCTGCCAAGCACACATGTAACAGGTCAGCCAGTATTATAGGTACAAATCTGCTGACAGATGCCCTTTAGTTATAAAGCTCATTTACCTGAGTCCTAAATATTCACAACACTTCAAGATTTTATTTCTATAGGCTATACAATCTGATAATGAGCCATCTTGTAGGTTGCAAGCCCTCGCGGGCAGGGTCCTCTCTCCTTCTGTACCAGTTTCTAACTTGTCTTGTTTATTGCATTTGTTTTGTATGACGTATGTGCACCACTTATCATACGTACAGCTCCAAGGAATGAATGGCGCTTTAATAATAAATAATAACAATTTAAAACAAATAAGTTGCACCCCCCTGGATGTGACGCATTTGATAAACCGGTAATTTATGTTACAAGAATTAACCATGACCAGATTGTTCTACAATCTTCTATAGCAGTGGTGCCCAACCATTTTTTGTCTGAGAGCCGCACTAGACATGGTATAAATTTTGCGGGCCAGAACCAGGTAGCTTTGCCAGAAAGAAATGCAAACACTGTGAGGGGGCACATATGAGCATTACCATTGTAAAGGGGCAAATATTTGGGCATTTTATCTGTGAAGGGTACACATCTGGGCATTACCTCTGTGAAGGGGGCACATATGGGCATAACCACTGTAAAGGGGGCACATATGGGCATAACCACTGTAAAGGGGTCACATCTGGGCATAACCACTGTGAAAGGGGTCACATCTGGGCATAACCACTGTGAAAGGGGTCACATCTGGGCATAACCACTGTGAAAGGGGTCACATCTGGGCATAACCACTGTGAAAGGGGTCACATCTGGGCATAACCACTGTGAAAGGGGTCACATCTGGGCATAACCACTGTGAAAGGGGTCACATCTGGGCATAACCACTGTGAAAGGGGTCACATCTGGGCATTACCACTGTGAAAGGGGTCACATCTGGGCATTACCACTGCGAAAGGGGTCACATCTGGGCATTACCACTGCGAAAGGGGTCACATCTGGGCATTACCACTGCGAAAGGGGTCACATCTGGGCATAACCACTGCGAAAGGGGTCACATCTGGGCATAACCACTGCGAAAGGGGTCACATCTGGGCATAACCACTGCGAAAGGGGTCACATCTGGGCATAACCACTGCGAAAGGGGTCACATCTGGGCATAACCACTGCGAAAGGGGTCACATCTGGGCATAACCACTGCGAAAGGGGTCACATCTGGGCATAACCACTGCGAAAGGGGGCACATCTGGGCATAACCACTGCGAAAGGGGGCACATCTGGGCATAACCACTGTAAAGGGGTCACATCTGGGCATAACCACTGTAAAGGGGTCACATCTGGGCATAACCACTGTGAAAGGGGTCACATCTGGGCATAACCACTGTGAAAGGGGTCACATCTGGGCATAACCACTGTGAAAGGGGTCACATCTGGGCATAACCACTGTGAAAGGGGGCACATCTGGGCATTACCACTGTGAAAGGGGGCACATCTGGGCATAACCACTGTGAAAGGGGGCACATCTGGGCATTACCACTGTGAAAGGGGGCACATATGGGCATTACCACTGTGAAAGGGGGCACATCTGGGCATTACCACTGTGAAAGGGAGCACATCTGGGCATTACCACTGTGAAGGGGGCACATCTGGGCATAACCACTGTAAAGGGGTCACATCTGGGCACAACCACTGTGAAAGGGGGCACATCTGGGCACTACCACTGTGAAAGGGGGCACATCTGGGCATTAACACTGTGAAGGAGGCACGTCTGGGCATTACCACTGTGAAAGGGGGCACGTCTGGGCATTACCACTGTGAAAGGGAGCACATCTGGGCATTACCACTGTGAAAGGGAGCACATCTGGGCATTACCACTGTGAAAGGGAGCACATCTGGGCATTACCACTGTGAAAGGGAGCACATCTGGGCATTACCACTGTGAAGGGGGCACATCTGGGCATTACCACTGTGAAGGGGGCACATCTGGGCATTACCACTGTGAAAGGGGGCACATCTGGGCATTACCACTGTGAAAGGGGGCACGTCTGGGCATTACCACTGTGAAAGGGGGCACGTCTGGGCATTACCACTGTGAAAGGGGGCACATCTGGGCATTACCACTGTGAAATGCAGCACATCTGGGCATTACCACTGTGAAATGGGGCACAAATGGGCATTACCATTGTGAAATGGGGCACATATGGGCATTACCACTGTGAAATGGGGCACATATGGGCACTACCACTCTGTGAAAGGAGGCACATCTGGGCACTACCACTGTGAAAGGGGGCACATCTGGGCATTACCACTGTGAAGGGGGCACGTCTGGGTATTACCACTGTGAAAGGGGCACATCTGGGCACTACCACTGTGAAAGGGGGCACATCTGGGCATTACCACTGTGAAAGGGGGCACATCTGGGCATTTTGTAGTAGTAATGCCCTCTGTGCCCCTTCACAGTAGTAATGTCCTCTGTGCCCCCTTCACAGTAGTAATGTTCCTCTGTGCCCCCTTCACAGTAGTAATGTTCCTCTGTGCCCCCTTCACAGTAATAATGCCCATTATGCCCCCTCTATACTAATAATGCCCATTGTGCACCCCTTAATAGTAATAATGCCCTCTGTGCCCCCTTCACAGTAATATGCCCTGACACACACACCACAGTGGGTGCTTTTTTTTTTTACAGCTTACTGAAGCAGCAGCAGGCTCAGCTCGGCTGCAGTGTACACTACAAGGCACACAGCAGTTTTCAGGAGGACTAGAGAGGAGCTGGATCAAGCGCGTGGCTGCAAAGATGGAAAGTTTTTTCCTAACTGGAGGAGGGCGAGCTGTGGCCGGCGGCAAGCACAGAAGTGAGTGAGATAGGTGCGCGCACACTTCCTGACTCAGAGCACGCACGCTACTTCATAGGCTCACCCCCCTGCTGCGGTCCTGCCCACGTGACCTCCCCTCCTCTGTCTGTCACTGCTGGCTGCGCTCATCCCGCCTGAGCCACACTGAATGGCAATGGCCGGCGGAGATGAGCGCTCACACATAGTTCGCTGCCTGATGCGGGCGGCACTGCACGGGCCGCATGACACAGCTTTGCAGGCCGGATTTGGCCCGCGGGCCATAGGTTGGGCATCACTGTTCTATATCAATACTATTATAAAGTACAAGTTCCACAGTTATGGAGAAGTAGAAATAAAATGGAAGACTAGTTGGATTGATTGCTCTCTAGAGGAAGCTCCTCTACATGTGCACATGCATGCAGGAGGTGGATGACATTGGCAGTAGGGAAAAAGGGGTAAGAAAGCTGTGGCAAAAAGAAAAACATCTGTCCTCCGTTTCACGCCAATTCACAGTTCCAATAACCAAGTAATAGGAAATAAAATGCAAGTGTGAACTAAGCCTAAGGGCTCATGCACACAAACATGTGCTGTCCGGGCTTGTGCCGCAGAGTGCAAATTGCGGTCCTTAATGCACAGGCACTGACAGATCGCGGACCCAATTACTTGCAATCCGCATCCAACTGTCCGCACCACAAAAAAGTAGTGCATGCACTACTTTTTTGCGGTGGGGAGGCACGGAGAGAAGAGTTCTGTGTCTCCGTTCTGCACCGACCTTCCGGATTGCGGACCCATTCAAGTGAATAGGTCGGCATCTGTGATGTGGGGTGCACACGGCCAGTGCCCGTGTATTGCAGACCCGCTGTTTGCAGGCCGCAATACGCGCACCGCTGGGCAACTAAGGGGCCAGAGACTGCGGCTCTACAGCTGAGCAGCTCCAGCCCACAGCACATGCATATCATTGAGCGGATTCCAGTGGTCAGTTCTCCCTAGAAAACTTCCGGACAAAAGGATAAGCAAGTGATCCTGCGTTTGAATCAGGGTCTCGGTCTGTCGCTTATGTTTCTCTGAGATAGGAAAGCATACATTTGGGAAACCAGAATACCTGTAAGTACAAAATTACAGTGATTTTTTTAAATGTTTTTTCAAGTTCCTTAAAATACCCAGACTATATGCAATGAATTCTACCGTATGTACAGAAACACTGTTGGTGGCCATTTACTGAAATGCAATGTAACTGCAGTGGAAATAGCTCCAAATCAGAAGATCTTAGATTCTGCAGACCACACATGTCCTCGACCATTTTATAGGCTGAGTTACATTTATTCAGCAGGTGCTCAAGACTACAAAATAATGTTCAAACATTAATAGCAACTGGCATTAGTCTGAATACATGAAGAAATGCAAAGGGAGGATGAATAATTCTCATGTTAATAGTTTGGCCCACGGAAAGTTATTTTGAGAGAACTTCCTCCACTAAGATATAGTGAAATGTAAAATGCATTAGGGTACTTTCACGTCTGCGCTTCTCCTTTCCGCTATTGAGCTCCGTCATAGGATCTCAATCCTGGAGGAAAATGCTTCAGTTTTGTTACCATTCATGGGGACAAAACTGACCTGCATTCCAGTGCACCAGTTCCAGTGCATTCCGTGTTCCGTTTCGTTCCCATGACGCACACAAAAGCTCTGCAAGCTGCGTTTTTGATTGTGTTATGGGATGCGGAGCAAGACCGATCTGGCATGAAACACAATGTCTGATTGGTGACTCACAATGGTTTTAGTGCCGGTTCTGTCATGGCTATTTTAGAGATAATACAACCGAATCCGTTCATAATGGTTGTATTATCATGACGGAAGCATTTTTGCTCATCCATGACGGATCCAGCAAAAACGCAGATGTGAAAGTACCCATTAAAAGGTAGTCAGGTTGAGTTTGCAGTTATGGGGGTAAATCTGTGGCAAAAATGCAGCATGATGGGAAACTAAAATTCTACATCATCCACTGCAGATTGCTAGTTGCAGTGAATTCCGTAACCACAATGTTGCCACAAATGTGGTACATGTGAACATAGTCTTAAGACCTTTTTCCACAGGCCAATAATTGGTTACATGAGCGCTCATTCCTGATCACTGGCTTGTGTACACATGGCAGCGATGAGCTGGCAAACAAGCAGGTGCTCATGTTTTTTAGCCGGTCCTAAAAGTCATTGTTGTCCACAGCACATCTCCACATGTAAACAGGTGTAATCTGCTTCCAACAATATGTAAACTGTATGGGGACTGAACAATCACAATGTAAAAAGCCTTTTCACCAAGTGCCAGTCAATGAGTTATACCGTCAATCGAGGCTCGTTATGTCCTGCGTAAAAGGACTCACCTCAGATTCATGTCCATGGTTTTATGCTTGATGATCTACTCCTCTAAAAAATTTATGTTTGTAATGTTTGTAGACCTGCTCAATCCCATATTATATATAATGGGGCACATTTATTAAGACCAAGGTTTTAGACACCGGTCTCAATAAAAGCCCATAGCTGGCGGTGTCTCAGCCGAAGTTATGAAGAGGAGCTGGCCTCTCCATAACTTTGGCGCATCCAGCACCAGTTTTAAATGTAAGACAGCTTCCTTGCTGTCTTACATTTAGACCTTTTACTACGCCTAAAACAGGAGTAGAAAATGGTAAATGAGACGGGCCGCCTTCACTGTCCGCCTTCCATTAGATCTAGCGTAAGCGGTGAGAAGTCGCAGAGAGCATCGCAACTAACCGTTTTTTTTTTTCATATTCAATACATACCGGTTTGTAGTCTGGAGGTCCCCTCTAACATCTAAGTGCCTAATCTGTGGATTCCCTTTTCCCCCTACAACTGTAGTCAAAATGGGTGGTCAAGACCCACTCCCTTTTAGAGCAAGCCAATGTGATTTTGTATGCTGGAACTCCCTTGGACAACCCCCTAATAACGGCAGTCAGGCTCAGTAGTCTGGACCACACCTATAGCAGCAGTGGTATATGTGGTGTACAGCTCCCTCACAGCAGACTGGCCGTGTAGTGTAGATCTCCCAAATATAATAGCTTTCCGGCTGTGTATACTGGGCCATCCTCTACAACAGCCTAGCTCAAGATCTGCATATAACAGCAGTCTTGCTGTGCAGTCTGGACCTGCCCCTATAACAGCATTCTGTTTGTGTCATCTGGGCCTCCTCCAATTACAGAAGTCTGGCCATGTAGCCTGCACCTCCTATAACCACAGTCCGGCCATGTTGTTCAGACTTCCCCCTATAACAGTAGTTAGGCTGTGTGGTCTGAACCTTCCAGACCTCTCCCTATAAGTGCAATCTGGTTGCGTAGTCTGGACCATCCCATATAATAGCAGTCTGGCCATGCAGCCTGGAGTCTGGACACCGTTGAGGTGACACCACGTGTTGCTGCTCTCCGTTAGGGGGTGGTAAGGTATGAGGCACCCCAATGGGAAATAAGTCCAGAGAGTCAAGGTTTGCAGTAAACCGGGTGCTTCTTTACTGGAGGAACTCAAGAACAAAACAATATAGGCAAAGCACTGAGCTGGCTTCATTGGTCCCTATCAGCAGTCCACTAGGGGGTCTGACTGCTCGACATTTAGACAGTTTCCAACTGATCTAGAACCTTCTGGTGGGAGGGGTGAAGCTGGAGAACCACATCCTAACATAAACAATGCTGCAGTTTAAGGCTGCCATAGATTTGTATACAAGCCAGTGGAAATGACCAAGCAGTTTTGAATGGTACACAACAATCTGACAGAGCTAAACCAGATGGTCAAAAGTTACCGTGTCTGGCTTTTCCCTCCAAAACTCAACTCTGTATAGCCCCTTACTAGTTTCTCAGTGCACACACTAAAAATTCCCAAAGTCTCTTTGGGCTGTGCATTAACCCTTTTCGCAATTCAATGTTAATACAGTGCAATAACAGTGTAACAGTATAAAACAGTATAAGTGCAAACCATCGCATGAATCAAAGTGCAAGTTAACCCTTCAAAGTGCACTAAAGTAGTGAGCTGATGGCTTTGCATAGCAGCAATAGGGTCAAATGTCAACAAATGTCAAGCCTCCAAAGTACCCTCCCTCCAGGGCAATATATCTGGCTGTATAGTCTCTACCTCCCCATATAACTGCAGTCTTGTTGTGTAGTATGGACCTCCCATATAACTGCAGTTTGGCTGTGTAGTTTAAACCTTACCTTTAAAATGCTGTCTGGCTATGTATTCTAGACCTCCCCCTATAACAGCAGTATGGTTGTGTAGTCCGGACCACCCCTTATTACAGTGGTGTGGCTATATAGTCTGGACCACCCCCTATAACAACAGTCTAGTTGTGTAGTCTGGGCCTATCATTATAACAACAGTCTGATTGTGTAGTCTGGACCTCCCCCTATAGTTGCAGTTTTGTTGTGTAGCCTGAGCTTCTCCCTATAATTGCAATCTGGTTGTGTAGGCTGGACCTTCCCCTATAACTGTGTAACACCCCAGAGGTATATTACCACCTTTGCGCTTCACTACTGTCTCCTATGGTTAACATAACTTCATTCTAAGTATTAATTTCCAGGTCTTGCAAAATGTGTAGTTATATTTCTTGTTATGTAACGGTTCAAGAGTAATATGCCTGGTTCACCAGCAGATGGCGGCATACATGGCAGAACTACCTTACCTAGAATGGAACCCTCTTTTCCATTCTAACTCTCTATGAGGTAGGGAGTAGTTTAGCTAGTGAGAAGTTAGTCTAGCCTACCCCTTCTAGGGGAGAGGTCAGAATAGAATACCCCCTGCTAGGGGAAGGCAGCAGGAGCCCGTCCCTCCTGGACGAGCCCTGCTTAGGCCAGCTGGAGCACCCTCAGCTGAGCTGGATGTGGAGGCCAAAGCCTGAAGCCTCAGAAATCAGGAGTAAAGTTCCCTGGACAAAGCTAGAGACAGATCAGATTATAAAGCAAAGTACAGCAGAAAGGAAATGAAAAGATTCCTATTAATTCCTGTTAGCACAGCAGAGCCAGAGAGTAACTGATATAGCAGAGAAGAGTTTGCCTGCCACAGTTTATCGCCTGCTGGTCTCCAAGTCAAAGTTGGAAGATTGTTTCTGATGAACTTTTACCAAAGTAAAGCTGTTTTCAACTTCAACACAAGGACTGGACTCAATTTATTCTTCATTCCACCATTCGACTACCCTATTTGCTCTGCTTCGTACAAAGACGCCTGGAATCCAGCGTATCCAGGTAGGAGCACCGGGACATTTAGTCCACCCTACACCCCTCTGGCATTCCTACACCTGGGTACCATCCAACACTACATCACTAAAAGGGGCCCTGAGCCCTTGTTACTTCATTGCAACTGGCGTCACGACAAACCTAGTAACTTTTTCCCTCTTAAAGGGATCCCTGGCGGCGGCGTGCGCTGCAACTGCAGTCTGGTTGTGTAGTCTGGACCACCCCTATAACTGCAGTCTGTATCTCTCCTTTCAACTGCAGTCTGGATCTCCCCCTATAACTGCTGTCTGGTTGTGTAGTCTGGACCTCCCCCCTATAACTGTAGTCTGGTTGTGTAGCGTGGACCTCCCCCTATAACTGTAGTCTGGTTGTGTAGTGTGGACCTCCCCCTATAACTGTAGTCTGGTTGTGTAGTGTGGACCTCCCCCTATAACTGTAGTCTGGTTGTGTAGTGTGGACCTCCCCCTATAACTGTAGTCTGGTTGTGTAGTGTGGACCTCCCCCTATAACTGTAGTCTGGTTGTGTAGTGTGGACTTCCCCCTATAACTGTAGTCTGGTTGTGTAGTGTGGACCTCCCCCTATAACTGTAGTCTGGTTGTGTAGTGTGGACTTCCCCCTATAACTGTAGTCTGGTTGTGTAGTGTGGACCTTCCCCTATAACTGCAGTCTGGTTGTGTAGTGTGGACTTCCCCCTATAACTGCAGTCTGGTTGTGTAGTCTGGACCTCCCCCTATAACTGCAGTCTGGTTGTGTAGTGTGGACCTCCCCCTATAACTGCAGTCTGGTTGTGTAGTCTGGACCTCCCCCTATAACTGTAGTCTGGTTGTGTAGTGTGGACCTTCCCCTATAACTGCAGTCTGGTTGTGTAGTGTGGACTTCCCCCTATAACTGCAGTCTGGTTGTGTAGTCTGGACCTCCCCCTATAACTGCAGTCTGGTTGTGTAGTGTGGACTTCCCCCTATAACTGCAGTCTGGTTGTGTAGTGTGGACCTTCCCCTATAACTGCAGTCTGGTTGTGTAGTCTGGACCTCCCCCTATAACTGCAGTCTGGTTGTGTAGTGTGAACCTCCTCCTATAACTGTAGTCTGGTTGTGTAGTGTGGACCTCCCCCTATAACTGTAGTCTGGTTGTGTAGTGTGGACCTTCCCCTATAACTGCAGTCTGGTTGTGTAGTGTGGACTTCCCCCTATAACTGCAGTCTGGTTGTGTAGTGTGGACTTCCCCCTATAACTGCAGTCTGGTTGTGTAGTGTGGACTTCCCCCTATAACTGTAGTCTGGTTGTGTAGTGTGGACCTCCCCCTATAACTGCAGTCTGGTTGTGTAGTGTGGACCTCCCCCTATAATTGTAGTCTGGTTGTGTAGTGTGGACCTTCCCCTATAACTGCAGTCTGGTTTTGTAGTGTGGACTTCCCCCTATAACTGCAGTCTGGTTGTGTAGTCTGGACCTTCCCCTATAACTGCAGTCTGGTTTTGTAGTGTGGACTTCCCCCTATAACTGCAGTCTGGTTGTGTAGTCTGGACCTTCCCCTATAACTGCAGTCTGGTTGTGTAGTGTGAACCTCACCCTATAACTGCAGTCTGGTTGTCTAGTGTGGACCTCCCCCTATAACTGTAGTCTGGTTGTGTAGTGTGGACCTCCCCCTATAACTGCAGTCTGGTTGTGTAGTGTGAACCCCACCCTATAACTGCAGTCTGGTTGTCTAGTGTGGACCTCGCCCTATAACTGCAGTCTGGTTCTGTAGTCTGAACTTCACCAGAAGCAGAAGTGTTAAATCAGGATAACTATAATCAAAACAATCTGCACCTCCTCCAGCTTAAAAAAAACTGAAAATGGAAAAAAGTCTCAGAATTTAATGGACTGTCCATGAATTTATGAATGGTTTGGCAACCCTGTGCCTTCATAAACACCCCACGTAGAGCATTCTGCATTTTTGACAAGCAGCCCATGCCCCAGAAATGTATGTATATTATTAAATATTGTCTTCTACTGCGGAAGACATTTTTCCTTTACCTCCATGAAACTTTCAGAGAACTGATTAATTTTAGGTGTTAAACTAAAGCACAACACAAATATGTAATGGTAGATTAGACAGCAGCCTGACACCAAACATTAACATGTGCAAACTAGCGAAATCTAATTAAGTGTTTTGTACAATGCCGTATTAATCCACCATTTTCCTGTAAATTGTCTTGTACTTACATGACGAGTGACAATGCCCCATTAACAATTACTCCACGGTGCTGTTGCCATATGATTCCAGTCCCCTTTTTATAATACTCTTGCATAGATGGTAGCTGAATGAGGGTGCTTGGGAGGAACGAGCATTGCTAAAGGGACCAGAAATGCCAAATATGTTAATTAATAGGTTCTAAAGATAATTAAATCAGTAAACTGTCAGTCTTTCTGGCTGCTTGTATATCACATGACATAATTACAGAATTCTTCCTTTTCAGTCCTTGTGATTCTACCAGCAACTACATAAGGGTGAAACTCTGGGACCGCTCTATTAATACTGTCATAAACAGCATAAAAGCAAACTAAATGCCCCAAATGTATCACATTGGCTCATCCTCGATTTATTGCAGCTTTATACACTTTAGACTAACTTTATGTTACCTCTTGGTTGGCTTACTTTAGGTCAACTGTTTGTGGCAAAATATGGACATTTAAGCCAGGCCCCATTTTCCTCTAAGCCATGTCCCTAATCTAAAGGTGTGTAAAACACATAAGATATGTACACCTGCTTCTTGGTGAAAATTGACCAAGAATCCTGGTGCATTTACCTTATATGTCCTACTGTGTTAATCTATTTCAGAATCCATAAAAATTCCTTTGAATGCGGCCCCTTAAGATGACATTAGACTATACTTAAAGGCGTATTTGTGTCATTAACGTTTTGTCACGGCCATGCCTATGACCGTGACTCCTGCACCGCATGCGGTTGTCAGCGGTGTTGGTTTCGTTGTCAATCACAGGTGAGGGCTTTGGTTTTTGCCTCACCTGTGGTTGCCGCTGGCAACAGTTTTTATGTGGCAGCATTGCAGCCCGAGTTGTTTCGTGGCTGCTTGCTGTGTGGTGCGTGCGGTTGCATCTGGCAACTTGTGTGTTTGGTGTTCACGTCCCATGTCTGGTGTGCACGGGGTTTATTTGCCTGTATTCCCCTTTAAGTTGCTGTCTTCCCTTCCCTGGTGGTGGAAGGGTTAATTCCCTTCCCAGTGTGTGTGTGTGTGTGTGTGTGTGTGTGTGTCTCACTGGGTGTGTCCGACTGTGGGGTGTGGCTTCTTGGCCTATAAAGTCTCACTGTTTTCTCAGGTCTGGAGGTTGCTTCAGCCATGCTTTGCTGGAGCAGCCTCCTGTGTTTTCCACCTGCCAGTGAGAGACACTCTCTTATTGTCATTATGTCTTCTTGTGTGTGATGTTGTATGTGATGTTCTGTTGGGACCTTCCTTGTGATTTTGTGCAGCTTACGGTTCTGGATTCCTGTTTGCACAGGGATCCAGTCAGCAAGGCTGTGGCAGGTTGGTGGAACTACTAGTTCGCCTGCCATACCCGTAAGGCTGTATGTGTTCCCCTTTTCCCAGCAGCTTGGCCATTGAGACTCCTGCTCCTCCGTGCCTAGGAGTAGGTTGTCTTACCCTGACTCCTAGCTAGGGACCGGATGGAGGGTAAGTCAGGGCTCCTAGGTTCCTGTGCATGGGTCCTCCTACCTTTAAGGTCGGCCCATGCAGATAGGAGTTAGGGTCAGCTTAGGGACGCTGTAGGAGGTGACCTGCTCCCTATCCTGTTGTCCTGGCCGAGCAGCCATAACATCATCTGGCATCGCACGGCTGAGGATTTTCCCCCATCCTCAGCCGTGACACGTTTATGACGTATCCACAGCTTTAGTAGGTGAAAGTCGCACATCTGAGGGCTCATGCACACTACCGTATGCCCTCCGAGACATATGTCCCGGAGCGGCATACATCGTGCGCAAAGGAGCGCACAGCATCATAGATTACTATGATGCTGTGCGCATCGGGCCGCCCGCGGGACTATTGTCCCGCACTCGTATGATGTTATAAGTGCGGGACAATAGTCCCACGGGCGGCCCGATGCACACAGCATCATAGTAACCTATGATGCTGTGCGCACGATGTATGCCGCTCCGGGACATATAGCCCACTCACGGACCGCATGTCTCGGAGGGCATACGGTCGTGTGCATGAGCCCTAAGGGTGGGTTTACATCACGTTTTATGCCTCCATGTGACATATAGAAAAAAAGGATACAAAGATGCGGCACACCACGTTCTTGTATCCTGCAGAGTCCGGTAAAAAAATGTATCTTTTTTTTTTTAGATGGTAAAAAAAAAAGTATACTTTTTTTTCAATTGGAACTCTATGGTGAACTGTGTGGCATCAGTCTGAGGCATCTGTTTGACGTATATGTTTTATGCAAAAAAAAAAAGTCATATGAACCCACCCTTAGACCCTCAATGTTTGGAGAAAAGGATCACATGACCCCTTTCACCAGTTCAAACTGGCCCCTTTCCCTATACAAGATGATAGAAAATTGGCCATATGCAAAGTGAATGAGTGTTTTTAGAATAGCAGAGGATTTTGCCCTATGTTTATTTAGCAAATGCTAACTTAAAGGGAACCTGTCATGTTGAAGATAGCAGTGTATTATTTTAAGACATCATGGTATAGAGTAGGAGGAGCTGAGCGGATTGATGTATAGGTAGTTTTGTGGAAGATTCAGTATAACTTGAATTTTATTCATTTCAATTCCTGCTCATTCTGGGCTTAGAAGTCCAGGAGGAGGTCCTATCAGTGATTGACAGCCTTCCGTCTATGACTGTGTATACAGAGATAGCTGTCAATTACTGATAGGACCACCTCCTGGTCTTCAAAACCCAGAAGGAGCAGGAATTTAAATCAATGAAATACAAGTTATACTAAATATTTTCCTATTAAAATTATATCCCAGGCTGTTCAGCTTCACCTGCTCTTTAACATTCTGCCCATTGCAGATTGCACTGCATTTCCATGGTGACAGGTTCCCTTTAAGATATATAAATTTAAGTCCTACATTACCTGTCCCTCTATGACAGCAACTTGGAGAGATTGAGTCAACTCCCAGGGAATACAGTCTTGAACCATCCATTGTTACGTTTCCCAAAATAACATCAATAGTTATGTCTTATGTCACTCACAACAATACAAACCTATTTCTGAATCATTCATCTTTTAAATTGTTAACCCAACAACCATGTTTTGACTGGCTATCAGTGCCTTCACCATTTACATCGACAGACAGGAAGGCAGTAATATCAGTGCCATCATCATTTACATAGAGAGACAGGGAGGCAGTACTATCAGTGCCTTTATCATTTACATAGACAGGGAGTCAGTTCTATCAGTGCCATCATCATTTACATAGAGAGACAGTGAGGTAGTTCTATGACTGCCTTTATCATTTACATAGAGAGAGGGAAGCAGTTCTATCAGTGCCTTCATCATTTACTTAGATAGACAGTGAGGTAGTTCTATGACTGCCTTTATCATTTACATAAAGAGGTAAGGAGGCAGTTCTATCAGTGCCTTTATCATTTACATAGACAGGGAGTCAGTTCTACCAGTGCCATCATCATTTGCATAGAGAGACAGTGAGGTAGTTCTATGACTGCCTTTATCATTTACATAGAGAGAGGGAGGCAGTTCCATCAGTGCCTTCATCATTTACATAGAGAGACAGTGAGGTAGTTCTATCAGCGCCTTTATCATTTACATAGAGAGACAGGGAGGCAGTTCTATCAGTGCCTTCATCATTTACATAGAGACAGGTCTATCAGTGCCTTCAACATTTACATAGTCAGACAGGAAGGCAGTACTATCAGTGCCTTCATCATTTACATAGAGAGACGGAGAGGCAGTACTATCAGTGCATTCATCATTTACATTGACAGGGAGCCAGTTCTATCAGTGCCATCATCATTTACATAGAGAGACAGGGAGGCAGTTCTATCAGTGCCTTTACCATTTACATAAAGAGATAAGGAGGCAGTACTATTAGTGCCTTTATGATTTACATAGAGAGACAGGGAGGCAGTTCTATCAGTGCCTTTACCATTTACATAAAGAGATAGGGAGGCAGTACTATCAGTGCCTTTATGACTTGCATAGAGAGACAGGGAGGCAGTTCTATCAGTGCCGTCTTCATTTACCTAGACAGTTCTATCAGTGCCTTCATCATTTAAATAGAAAGACAGGGAGGCAGTTCTATCACTGCCTTCATCATTTACAGGGAGAGACAGGGGGGCAGTTCTATCAGTGCCTTTATCATTTAAATAGAGAGACAGGGGGGCAGTTTTATCAGTGCCGTCATCATTTATATAGAGAGACAGGGAGGCAGTTCTATCAGTGCCTTTGTCATTTATGTAGAGAGAGGGAGCCAGTTCTAACAGTGTCTTCATCATTTACGTAGAGAGAGGGAGGCAGTACTATCAGTGCCTTCATCATTTTCATAGAGAGAGAGGGAGGCAGCACTATCAGTGCCTTCATCATTTTCATAGAGAGACAGGGAGGCAGTTCTATCACTGCCTTCATCATTTACATACAGAGGCAGGAGGCAGTACTATCAGTGCCTTCAGCATTTACATACAGAGGCTGGAGGCAGTACTATCAGTGCCTTCATCATTTACATACAGAGGCAGGAGGCAGTACTATCAGTGCCTTCAGCATTTACATACAGAGGCAGGAGGCAGTACTATCAGTGACTTCAGCATTTACATACAGAGGCAGGAGGCAGTACTATCAGTGCCTTCATCATTTACATGGAGCGACAGAGAGGCAGTTCTATCAGTGCCTTCATCACTTATAGGGAGAGACAGAGAGGCAGTACTATCAGTGCCTTCATCATTTACATACATAGACAGGAGGCAGTACTATCAGTGCCTTCATCATTTACATGGAGAGACAGAGAGGCAGTACTATCAGTGCCTTCCTCATTTACATGGACAGACAAGGAGGCAGTTCTATATGTGCCTTCATCACTTATAGGGAGATACAGGTTCTATCTCTCCATTGTACAATGGAAAAACACATACAATAAAAGACTCCTATAGCATTTTATTATATTTTTGACTTTTCAACTTGTAAGTCAGTTCCTACTTCAACATACAAAGCAGCAAAAAAATCCCCCTAGAATTAGATTTGCTTCTTATTTCACGCATCTGGAAATCACAAAGTAACAGGGAGATTATCCCATAAGAACTTAACTTGCTTTGAGACGTGCTAAACTCAACTTTGGGTGATTATTGGTTTTTATCCAGCAAATAAATCTCCTACATACGGTATAGCAGTCAGAATGAGATTATGGAAGGTTTAACCCTTGGCAGCCCAGACAGCTGACAGTGGCCTGAACCTAACGTTATTCGAGAACCCTGGCCAAAACATTACTACATTAGCATGACAAATAATTGACTTGCACTATGAGACTCGGCCAGCAAGCGAGAATAAGGCCGCTGTGTACTTTGGCCTTTGCTTCCATATTATTATTAGTTAAATCTGAGAGGAACATTAGAGAAATCCCTTGAAGTGCATTGTGTTGAGTAAGGGTAAGGCCGGGAAGGAGAGGTGATAAGCCAGACAGTATAATAATGACACACTAAAATTAGCTGCATGATAACCAGAGTGTCAATCATCCTGACACAGTAGAAGGAAGCAACACACCAAAGAAAACAGCGTATCGGTAAAGCATTTGTGTGATTGATGGGAGAGTATTCACTCTACACTGAGCAAGGATGAAAGTTGCGGGGGAAAAAATACTGTTTTCAGATCAATAGAAAAGTCCCATGGTTTGAAGTCCATTCAAGCAATAAGCTCTGGCTCAGGTTCCTTCATGGCTTTCTGTCGTCATATGGAGGCACTAATCCCACACCATTTTCTTTACATTGTACAAGATTAGAAAACATGGCTGCTTTCTACCAAAAACAGCACCACACCTGTTCATGGACTATATCAGGTATTGCAACTCAGTCCTATTCACTTTAATGGGGTTATCAGCCCCAAATGCCTGGTCCCCTCACACAGATTCTGATGCCGGCACGGCCGCCACTGCATGTCCCCATCGCGCAGATCAAAACATCTGGGGGAAGGGGGGCAGCCAATAGCAGGCCGTGACGGAAACGAGACTCCCTAGCGTCACCCGCAATACTACATTTCATTGATCTGGGGATGCTGGGGTCAATGACAGTACAATATCCAGTATGGCACACATTGCTGATGGTATGCCAGGAGAGGAGTCAAAATTCATGTTAGAGGGGTGGATCAAGTGTTTTATACTGATGACCTATCCTCAGGATAGGTCATCAATATGAGATTGTGGCAGTCATGCTCCTGGCATTCCCGCTGGTCAGCTGATTGAAGAGACCGCACCACTCCACTGAGTGCCATAGCCTCGTGACATCACGTTCATTAGTCACATGGCTTTGGTGCAGCTCAGTTGCATTCAAGAGAATGGGTGCAGCGTCCCACTAGCTTACATGGGCACTGCAAAAGCTTGTTTTTGTCATCTGTAATATCATGCTGTATTGTATTATCATGTGAAATCTCTTTTACCAGGCTGTCAGATGCACTACATACATTCCACCACTAGATGGCGATAGCACTAGGATATATAAACCTCAGTTCAGGCCTAGTTAGTCAGTTGAGAGAAGGAGTAGGAGTGGAAGGAGTGAGAGTGCAGCTGCTAGCTGTGGTTAATGCAAGTCAGTTCAAGGGAAAAAGAGTGGATAAAGACACAAAGGACAACAGCCATTGTATCAGGCTTTAAGGACCTTTGGATTCAAGGTGAAGGACTTATTAGCTTCTGGCAGCCTCACCAGTAAAGAGCAGGAGAAACAGAACCAGGCAAAGAGCTGAATGTCAGTGAGTACATAACTAACTACCCTAGCCTGAGACATAACTACATGCACAGCCTGTAACTGGGATTCATCACATCCAACTTGCATGTGTATCAGAGACTGCTTTATTACTGGATGTAAATTGTTATCAAGTACCTGGTTATAGTAAAGTTCCCAGTTGGATTTAAACCTGCCTCGTTCCTCTAACTTCATACTACTACCGCTCTCAACATTTTGCACCACCAAAGTGCTGGCGTCACGACACTACCTAAGTCAGGGGCCCAGCCGCACAAGCACTCAGAAACCATTCACCATCAAGGGCACCTTAATCACCACCTGGCCGGGGTCTCCTGTAACCGATTGTGCCCCGGAGAATCCAGTGCTGTTCTCCCCTTCACTGCACTGCTGGCCCAGGGAGGCTAAACCGCGAGTAACCGATGAACTGTATGTACATTCCGGCCCACCGTGAACCTCACGTGTTCTACCCCTGTGGACTGGCACGTTGCATGGGGCTGAATTGTGATACCAAGCACAGCCACTATCCAATGGATGTCACTGTGCCTGGTAAGCTGAGAGGAGGCCACAGCGCTCATCACAGCCTTTTTGAACAGCTGATCGTAGGGCTTAGGAAGGTGCCATCCCAACACTAAATGGTATATATGCACAACCCCTTTAAATATTCTTACTACAGATATATTTTCAAAGAGTTAGAGCGATAACCTCAGAGAAGCTATGGGAAACTCATATTTCCAATCATTTTCCTGCCAACAGAAATAACCTGTTTTACAACATGCACAGAATAGACTGTAATCTGCTGACTGACATGCTGGACAATGAAAAATGACGACATTCTTTGACCTGCAGGCTCCTATTTCTGCTGTTTAAATAGAATGATACCTTCCTTGTGGGTAGTGTGCATGTGAACCATTAATGACATTAAGGATGGATAGAGAACAAATTCCACCTGGTTGTGGAAACAACAGAGATAAGCTTCATTTATGTTGAACCAACTATCAAACTGCGTTGGAGCAAACATGAATTTATGGCGAAGATCACCTTCATGGTTCAACGACCATTGGAAACCCACCTCCATATACTGTATTATGGTTGCATGGTGGGAAGGACTTTTAGGAGCAGGATATCCACGAGAGGGCGATATGCAGTAAGCTCTGAGACAGGAGTGACTTGGAACCAATCAGTTGCACGGTTCCTTTAAGACTAAGGTTTTCTAAACTTTCCACCATAGTGCTTTATGGCATGTTCTCATGCTGGTAATAAATACAACTGACCACCGCCCCAAACATAAACTGTATAATTGTTTTAACAGGACTGTGTGCAATTTTAGTTGCATACCAAAATGCACCAGTTTCGGAGCTGCCTATGAGTAGGAGATGTTTAGCTAGCTACAGTATCCTGAGAGATGGAGGCAAAAAGTAATTCAAGTTCTCATCACCTTAGGACAACGCCTCCTGGAAAGGTCTGCTTGACTGGAAGCTTTGGCTTTCAATACATTGCTAATGCCAACCACATTACCCAGGAGCATCATGATGACTAAGTGCATCTCCTCCAACAACGGCGTTTCAAACTGAAGCTTACGACTAATAATTTGACTTTTGCATGTTAGCCATGACACCTAGGGGAGAACTGTAAGACTGTTGCACCACTTTGCAATGCCCCAGTTTGTAAAAGGAGTGTGGCATGTGCCCTATCACCCAACGTCACGCACACCTGCTGGGGAGTTCAGTATGTGGTACAGAAAAACTGGTAATGCTCGTACATCAGCCTTCCCAATACAGTTGGGCAGAGAATAGTGTGTTGTGTCATATTTTTTAATGCAAATGGAGGGGGGGGGGGGGTTGCTGCGTTGATACATCTGCACCTGCCCATAATTATACAAACTACTTGTGGCCTAGTCGCATCCGAAGGCTTACCAGCAACAGGAACATAGAATGGATTATTAGCAGCTCCATAATTAAAAAAATAAATAAATAAATATTCGTGGCTCATAGCAACCAGTCATATTAAAAGGGTTGTCCATTTTGAGCAACCTCCGTTCAAATTGCTGCTCACCCCGTGGTGAGCTCAATGTTACAGCTGCTAAAACTGCCCACAATGAGAGATTATCAACCCGGGGAAGCTCCTCCGCCTGCAATTTATGCATTCATTCCATGATGTCCATTCAAATAATGTTCAACTATGTAACACATTGTCATGCCAGACCCTCTGGAGTGAGAACTGTTCTTTACTGCAGCTCTCTTTTTTAACCCTCTTTGTAACATCAATATTTCTCAGTAAGAAAAATGCCAAAGAGACAACACTGAGCAGAAAACCCCCTTTGTGATATCAAAAGTCCCCAATAGGGAATATGTCAATAGGACAACCCCAAGCATGGAATCCCACCATAGTGACTTCAATGTTCCCCAACATCAATGACAAAACCCTAAGCATAGAACTCCCCTTTGTGGCATCAATAGTCCCCAATAGGAAAGTGCCAATGGGACAGCCCAGAGCTGTGAAGCCCACCTTTGTGACACTGATAGTCCCCAATAGGAAAGTGCCAATGGGACAGCCCAGAGCTGTGAAGCCCACCTTTGTGACACTGATAGTCCCCAATAGGAAAGTGCCAATGGGACAGCCCAGATGTCACGATGTAACCGCAGGCAGTTGCCTCACCTGTGGTTGCCGCTGGCAACATTGTTTATGTGGCAGCATAGCAGCCTGAGCTGTTGCGAGGCAGCTTGCTATGTTGTGCATGCGGTTGCACCTGGCAACCTGTCTATTTAGGTGTGCCTTGTTTCTGTTTACGAGGTTTATTTATGGGTGCACGTCCCCTTTAAGTGGCTTTCTTCCCTTCCCTGGTGTTGGAAGGGTTAACTTCCTTCCTAGTGTGTGTGCACTAGGTGTGTCTGAGTGTGGGTGTGGCTACTTGGGTCTATATAGCTTCTGCTGTGATTCAGTAGTCAGAGGGGTACTTCAGCCATGGTCTGCTGGAGTCGTCCTCCTACTTTATACCATCTGCCAGTGAGGGCCACCCTTGTGGTCATAGATGTTTATATGTTCAGTTGATGTATTCCTTTTGTTATTTAATGCAGCTATGGATCTGGGTTCCTGTGTGTGTATGTGTGTTGGCTGTGTCCATTTAAGTATGGTGTGGACATCAGCGTGTCAGCACAGGGATCCAGTCAGCAAGGCTGTGGCAGGTAGGTGGAACTAGTGCAGTTCACCTGCCATATCCATAGGTCTGTTTTTTTACCCCTTTTCCTTGCAGCTTGGCCAGTGAGACTCCTGTTCCTCCGTGCCTAAGAGGAACAGGTCGTCTTACCCTGCTCCTAGTTCAGGGCCACCCTGAGGGCTAGCAGGGACTATTAGGTTCCGGTGTATGAGCCCTCCCACCATCAGGGTTGGCTCATATGGTTAGGAGTCAGGGTCAGGTTAGGGACGCGATAGGAGGTGACCTGCTCCCTAATTTTGTCTTCCTGGCCGAGCAGCCAATAACATCTTCTGGCATCGCACGGCTGAGGGTTTTTCCCATCCTCAGCCGTGACACCAGAGCTGTGACGCCCACCTTTGTGACACTGATAGTCCCCAATAGGAAAATGCCAATGGGACAACCCCAAGCGGGAAACCGCCCCTTTGTGACACCAATAAGGCTTATTTCCATGGGAAGATGCCTTTAAACCCGTCATTGGCTTCCACTTGTCTTTGATTAGCTGTCACAGGCAACTCCACGGCTTTTCTTTTGAAATCATTCTTCTAAATCTACCCCAACGCTTCGTGCACATTTCCGTTCACACATTACATCAGCAGCAATGAGTTAATCAGCAGGCAAAAATATTACTGACCTCCAAATTTATCTCGGAATTAAAGCAAGAATTATAATGATGTTCTTTAACTCAACTCTAACGAATGTGGCTTTAATTGCAGCATTTGAATATTCCCCCCATCACTATATTTCACACAAATCTAAAATATTCCATGTTTTTGCCAAGAGTGCGAGCGACAATGGTCCCCAACGTCCGTGACTCCATCCCACGCTGATGCAGTTAATGTCGGCCTCATTAATAAATTACAATGATAATGGAGTACTTAATTTGAAAAAATAAAGCAGTGTGTATCTTTTTTTTGGACACCGTAAGAGGGATTGGCTGCTTTTATGAGCTTGCAGGGAATTGCAGAGCTCCTGTGGCACCATCCTTCACTCTCCTCCTGTCACAAGAACATTTTGAGCTGGAAATAAATGGAGCTTTATCACGAGCTTTATGATCGAGCATTGATTACTTCTGGCCATCCTTCTTACTCCATGACTGTCTGCCAACGCTTGATGCTGGAATGACACTACTCCATCAAATAATGTATTGCTTAGCATTGTTCTATGGGCAGTAACTGACACCATCCATCACCCTGGATCAATAGCTTTCCTTTCCACCCTCACACAGGGAGCCCGAGCGCTACAGATAGAGCAATTTGCGGAAAGCAGGGTCCCATCTGGGAGACTCCTCTCTTCCTTTCCACCCTATATATCCTGACCATTAGTCTTGGCGGATCATTTTTTTTTCCTTAAAGCTTACAAGATATCAGATTCTCCAGAAAAGTGAACTTTTTATGCTTAATGGCACTACCATCTGTACATCTCCATTCCGAATGAAAAACTATAACTTTAGCTTGGGCTATAAAGTATAGAGATAGGAGAAGGCGTCAGAAGGTAACGGGGAATGCGGCTGCGTAAGCAACAACTTCTATATCAATATCAATAATTATGATTTAAAGTGATTCTGAACAATACATTCTAGAATTGCTCAAACGTTAATTTCCTAAGATCACAAAATTACTGATAATATTTCAATATACAGGGACTTTCAAATTATTTATGGTTGCCATCAAACCAGATTTGTCTTCTGTAAACTGTGAATGTACTCTGACAACAGCCTGTAGTCTAAGACTGGAAAAACTCCACTGATTTCCAAACAATATCTATATACTTTGCTCAATCCAGCTTTCCTTCAATTCTGACCAGTCTCCTTATCCCAGCTGCAGAAAAACACCCCCACAGCATAATGCTGCCGCCATCACTGTAGGAATGCTATTGGGCTGGCGTTGAGCAGTGCCTGGTTTCCTGCTGACAGGACGCTTAGAATTGAGGCCCAAAAATTCAATCTTGGCCCTGGTGAAAAGTAGGGGGCGGCGGAAGGGCACAGGGAGATGAGCTCTTCTATTGTGGAAGCGCTCACCTCCATAGTCATCTGTATCAGTGTCCTCAGTACAGAGGGCATCTACTGGGGAACTATATATGGGGCATTTTATACTAGTACATTATGGGGGGCACTAGGAGGAAGGTTGGAGAGGAGAACTATGGGGGCATTTACTGGGGGCACTATATAGGGGTATTTTATACTGGCACATTATGGGGACATTAGCTCAACTGGGGGCATTACAAGGGGGTATTGCACTGTTACATTATAAGGAGAATTATTTCTATTGGGGGGGGGGGGGGGGCATTATGGTGGGCTTTATTACTCCCCAATGGTATGAGCCCAGTAGTAGCAGCACCAGACTCTCCCTGCTTTGTGACCCCACTGTCCCTTCTCCAAATCCGTATTATGAAATCTTTATCATTAGGATAAAACACATCAGCTCCACGAGCCCCCCGGCCAAAGTGTTAAAGTGGTGTCCGAGATCCCCAAGGGCCAAGCCAAGTAATTGTAAGTTTGTTATACACATATAGCATACAATGTGCCACACAATATACAGTATACCTCTACACTGTGTAGTCTGTTCTTATAAGCACCATTGTTTTTGCCCTGTGAGTTCATGCCTGCCCATTCTTTGACACACACATCCCATATGCGCTGTGAATGGGGATTGCGGTGCATGCACAGTCTTAGGTTCCTACAGACTCCACATTTGCGTACCGCAATCCCCATTCACCCATTCATGGCACATGCCCAGGATCTCAACAAATCGCTATCAAGTGAGCCGTTGGTGTCAACCAAAGGAGAGGGCGTGACATCACATGGGAGAGGTGTTACGGTCTGGAGGGCACAGAGGACCCCCTACCACACCTCTTTTGACACTCTAGGCCCCCATAAGTGTTTTACTTATAAATTGATATATTTTTTTTAAAGCTAAGTAAAGGCTAAAGAACAGATTCTATAAGGGTATGCAAGGTATCGATACATCAACATCTATTCAGCTATGCTGGTGATTTCATATTCATAAAACATATGACAGATGCACTTTATTTGTGTCATAAAAAATTGCTCTGCGTTGCGTTTTCATTTTCTATAAAAAGGCCCATTAAAATCTTCAGCACCAGGCCCATGATGCTCTTAATCCAGCCCTGCCTTTCAGTGCTTTCTTCCAAATGCCAGGTGGGCACATTCATGTATTCTTTACTGAGGAGAGGATACTTTCTGGACACTTTCTCATAAAACTCAGATTGGTCCTGCAGTGATGGTTGACCTTCTGGAAGTTTCTCCCATCTGCACACAGGATCTTTGGAGCTCAGCCAGAGTGATCATTGGGTTCTTGGTCATCTGTCTTACAAAATCCCCCCCCCCCCCCCCATTACATAACTGGGAGGGAGACCAGCTCTAGTAATAATCCTAGCTGTTCCAAACTTCTTCTGTTTAAGAATTGTGGATGCCGCCCACTGTGCTTTTAAGAACTTTCAGTGCAGCAGAGTTTTTTTGTAAAAACACAGAAATATAGTGGCAAATCTGGGGGAGCTGCTCAACCCCTAACACTGTAGCGTGTTTTTCATTGGGGGAGCAGCCCCACCGCATGTGGACCGCAGCAAACGACTATCCCCAGCAAAAAATATTTTGCATACGGTGGAGGATGTCGGCGCGGTCCACATGCACCACAAAGGCATCCTACACAAAACGGAGCATTGTGCGGATGAAAATATAATCATAAATCACAGAAAAAATGCACCAAACGGATATGCCACTGACTATACTGGCTAGTCATAAATGCAGATATTAAAAGCTGAGACTTTTGCCAATATATTCCTGTCAGGAAGATATCGGAGCCCCAAGCACCACGTCACGGTTCTCAGCATGGCAAGGGGTCCTACCACTACGCTACCTATGGTGTGAACAAGGTCTGAGGGTGATGTAATCCAGCTCACAGCCAGGCTTCCACACAACCGCCTAGCAGGACAACTAGTGCAATGTGAACAAAGCCAGACTGTAAGCCACACCCATATCAGACTATGTAATGGAGGCTACCAGGTGCAAAGAGTGTTTGAATGCCAGGTGAAGGCACATACACTACATATAAAACAAGACAAAAACACAGAAATATAGTGGCAAATCTGGGGGAGCTGCTCAACCCCTAACACTGTAGCGTGTTTTTCATTGGGGGAGCAGCCCCACCGCATGTGGACCGCAGCAAACGACTATCCCCAGCAAAAAATATTTTGCATACGGTGGAGGATGTCGGCGCGGTCCACATGCACCACAAAGGCATCCTACACAAAACGGAGCATTGTGCGGATGAAAATATAATCATAAATCACAGAAAAAATGCACCAAACGGATATGCCACTGACTATACTGGCTAGTCATAAATGCAGATATTAAAAGCTGAGACTTTTGCCAATATATTCCTGTCAGGAAGATATCGGAGCCCCAAGCACCACGTCACGGTTCTCAGCATGGCAAGGGGTCCTACCACTACGCTACCTATGGTGTGAACAAGGTCTGAGGGTGATGTAATCCAGCTCACAGCCAGGCTTCCACACAACCGCCTAGCAGGACAACTAGTGCAATGTGAACAAAGCCAGACTGTAAGCCACACCCATATCAGACCTATGTAATGGAGGCTACCAGGTGCAAAGAGTGTTTGAATGCCAGGTGAAGGCACATACACTACATATAAAACAAGACAAAAACACAGAAATATAGTGGCAAATCTGGGGGAGCTGCTCAACCCCTAACACTGTAGCGTGTTTTTCATTGGGGGAGCAGCCCCACCGCATGTGGACCGCAGCAAACGACTATCCCCAGCAAAAAATATTTTGCATACGGTGGAGGATGTCGGCGCGGTCCACATGCACCACAAAGGCATCCTACACAAAACGGAGCATTGTGCGGATGAAAATATAATCATAAATCACAGAAAAAATGCACCAAACGGATATGCCACTGACTATACTGGCTAGTCATAAATGCAGATATTAAAAGCTGAGACTTTTGCCAATATATTCCTGTCAGGAAGATATCGGAGCCCCAAGCACCACGTCACGGTTCTCAGCATGGCAAGGGGTCCTACCACTACGCTACCTATGGTGTGAACAAGGTCTGAGGGTGATGTAATCCAGCTCACAGCCAAGCTTCCACACAACCGCCTAGCAGGACAACTAGTGCAATGTGAACAAAGCCAGACTGTAAGCCACACCCATATCAGACTATGTAATGGAGGCTACCAGGTGCAAAGAGTGTTTGAATGCCAGGTGAAGGCACATACACTACATATAAAACAAGACAAAAACACAGAAATATAGTGGCAAATCTGGGGGAGCTGCTCAACCCCTAACACTGTAGCGTGTTTTTCATTGGGGGAGCAGCCCCACCGCATGTGGACCGCAGCAAACGACTATCCCCAGCAAAAAATATTTTGCATACGGTGGAGGATGTCGGCGCGGTCCACATGCACCACAAAGGCATCCTACACAAAACGGAGCATTGTGCGGATGAAAATATAATCATAAATCACAGAAAAAATGCACCAAACGGATATGCCACTGACTATACTGGCTAGTCATAAATGCAGATATTAAAAGCTGAGACTTTTGCCAATATATTCCTGTCAGGAAGATATCGGAGCCCCAAGCACCACGTCACGGTTCTCAGCATGGCAAGGGGTCCTACCACTACGCTACCTATGGTGTGAACAAGGTCTGAGGGTGATGTAATCCAGCTCACAGCCAGGCTTCCACACAACCGCCTAGCAGGACAACTAGTGCAATGTGAACAAAGCCAGACTGTAAGCCACACCCATATCAGACTATGTAATGGAGGCTACCAGGTGCAAAGAGTGTTTGAATGCCAGGTGAAGGCACATACACTACATATAAAACAAGACAAAAACACAGAAATATAGTGGCAAATCTGGGGGAGCTGCTCAACCCCTAACACTGTAGCGTGTTTTTCATTGGGGGAGCAGCCCCACCGCATGTGGACCGCAGCAAACGACTATCCCCAGCAAAAAATATTTTGCATACGGTGGAGGATGTCGGCGCGGTCCACATGCACCACAAAGGCATCCTACACAAAACGGAGCATTGTGCGGATGAAAATATAATCATAAATCACAGAAAAAATGCACCAAACGGATATGCCACCGTATGCAAAATATTTTTTGCTGGGGATAGTCGTTTGCTGCGGTCCACATGCGGTGGGGCTGCTCCCCCAATGAAAAACACGCTACAGTGTTAGGGGTTGAGCAGCTCCCCCAGATTTGCCACTATATTTCTGTGTTTTTGTCTTGTTTTATATGTAGTGTATGTGCCTTCACCTGGCATTCAAACACTCTTTGCACCTGGTAGCCTCCATTACATAGTCTGATATGGGTGTGGCTTACAGTCTGGCTTTGTTCACATTGCACTAGTTGTCCTGCTAGGCGGTTGTGTGGAAGCCTGGCTGTGAGCTGGATTACATCACCCTCAGACCTTGTTCACACCATAGGTAGCGTAGTGGTAGGACCCCTTGCCATGCTGAGAACCGTGACGTGGTGCTTGGGGCTCCGATATCTTCCTGACAGGAATATATTGGCAAAAGTCTCAGCTTTTAATATCTGCATTTATGACTAGCCAGTATAGTCAGTGGCATATCCGTTTGGTGCATTTTTTCTGTGATTTATGATTATATTTTCATCCGCACAATGCTCCGTTTTGTGTAGGATGCCTTTGTGGTGCATGTGGACCGCGCCGACATCCTCCACCGTATGCAAAATATTTTTTGCTGGGGATAGTCGTTTGCTGCGGTCCACATGCGGTGGGGCTGCTCCCCCAATGAAAAACACGCTACAGTGTTAGGGGTTGAGCAGCTCCCCCAGATTTGCCACTATATTTCTGTGTTTTTGTCTTGTTTTATATGTAGTGTATGTGCCTTCACCTGGCATTCAAACACTCTTTGCACCTGGTAGCCTCCATTACATAGTCTGATATGGGTGTGGCTTACAGTCTGGCTTTGTTCACATTGCACTAGTTGTCCTGCTAGGCGGTTGTGTGGAAGCCTGGCTGTGAGCTGGATTACATCACCCTCAGACCTTGTTCACACCATAGGTAGCGTAGTGGTAGGACCCCTTGCCATGCTGAGAACCGTGACGTGGTGCTTGGGGCTCCGATATCTTCCTGACAGGAATATATTGGCAAAAGTCTCAGCTTTTAATATCTGCATTTATGACTAGCCAGTATAGTCAGTGGCATATCCGTTTGGTGCATTTTTTCTGTGATTTATGATTATATTTTCATCCGCACAATGCTCCGTTTTGTGTAGGATGCCTTTGTGGTGCATGTGGACCGCGCCGACATCCTCCACCGTATGCAAAATATTTTTTGCTGGGGATAGTCGTTTGCTGCGGTCCACATGCGGTGGGGCTGCTCCCCCAATGAAAAACACGCTACAGTGTTAGGGGTTGAGCAGCTCCCCCAGATTTGCCACTATATTTCTGTGTTTTTGTCTTGTTTTATATGTAGTGTATGTGCCTTCACCTGGCATTCAAACACTCTTTGCACCTGGTAGCCTCCATTACATAGTCTGATATGGGTGTGGCTTACAGTCTGGCTTTGTTCACATTGCACTAGTTGTCCTGCTAGGCGGTTGTGTGGAAGCCTGGCTGTGAGCTGGATTACATCACCCTCAGACCTTGTTCACACCATAGGTAGCGTAGTGGTAGGACCCCTTGCCATGCTGAGAACCGTGACGTGGTGCTTGGGGCTCCGATATCTTCCTGACAGGAATATATTGGCAAAAGTCTCAGCTTTTAATATCTGCATTTATGACTAGCCAGTATAGTCAGTGGCATATCCGTTTGGTGCATTTTTTCTGTGATTTATGATTATATTTTCATCCGCACAATGCTCCGTTTTGTGTAGGATGCCTTTGTGGTGCATGTGGACCGCGCCGACATCCTCCACCGTATGCAAAATATTTTTTGCTGGGGATAGTCGTTTGCTGCGGTCCACATGCGGTGGGGCTGCTCCCCCAATGAAAAACACGCTACAGTGTTAGGGGTTGAGCAGCTCCCCCAGATTTGCCACTATATTTCTGTGTTTTTGTCTTGTTTTATATGTAGTGTATGTGCCTTCACCTGGCATTCAAACACTCTTTGCACCTGGTAGCCTCCATTACATAGTCTGATATGGGTGTGGCTTACAGTCTGGCTTTGTTCACATTGCACTAGTTGTCCTGCTAGGCGGTTGTGTGGAAGCCTGGCTGTGAGCTGGATTACATCACCCTCAGACCTTGTTCACACCATAGGTAGCGTAGTGGTAGGACCCCTTGCCATGCTGAGAACCGTGACGTGGTGCTTGGGGCTCCGATATCTTCCTGACAGGAATATATTGGCAAAAGTCTCAGCTTTTAATATCTGCATTTATGACTAGCCAGTATAGTCAGTGGCATATCCGTTTGGTGCATTTTTTCTGTGATTTATGATTATATTTTCATCCGCACAATGCTCCGTTTTGTGTAGGATGCCTTTGTGGTGCATGTGGACCGCGCCGACATCCTCCACCGTATGCAAAATATTTTTTGCTGGGGATAGTCGTTTGCTGCGGTCCACATGCGGTGGGGCTGCTCCCCCAATGAAAAACACGCTACAGTGTTAGGGGTTGAGCAGCTCCCCCAGATTTGCCACTATATTTCTGTGTTTTTGTCTTGTTTTATATGTAGTGTATGTGCCTTCACCTGGCATTCAAACACTCTTTGCACCTGGTAGCCTCCATTACATAGTCTGATATGGGTGTGGCTTACAGTCTGGCTTTGTTCACATTGCACTAGTTGTCCTGCTAGGCGGTTGTGTGGAAGCCTGGCTGTGAGCTGGATTACATCACCCTCAGACCTTGTTCACACCATAGGTAGCGTAGTGGTAGGACCCCTTGCCATGCTGAGAACCGTGACGTGGTGCTTGGGGCTCCGATATCTTCCTGACAGGAATATATTGGCAAAAGTCTCAGCTTTTAATATCTGCATTTATGACTAGCCAGTATAGTCAGTGGCATATCCGTTTGGTGCATTTTTTCTGTGATTTATGATTATATTTTCATCCGCACAATGCTCCGTTTTGTGTAGGATGCCTTTGTGGTGCATGTGGACCGCGCCGACATCCTCCACCGTATGCAAAATATTTTTTGCTGGGGATAGTCGTTTGCTGCGGTCCACATGCGGTGGGGCTGCTCCCCCAATGAAAAACACGCTACAGTGTTAGGGGTTGAGCAGCTCCCCCAGATTTGCCACTATATTTCTGTGTTTTTGTCTTGTTTTATATGTAGTGTATGTGCCTTCACCTGGCATTCAAACACTCTTTGCACCTGGTAGCCTCCATTACATAGTCTGATATGGGTGTGGCTTACAGTCTGGCTTTGTTCACATTGCACTAGTTGTCCTGCTAGGCGGTTGTGTGGAAGCCTGGCTGTGAGCTGGATTACATCACCCTCAGACCTTGTTCACACCATAGGTAGCGTAGTGGTAGGACCCCTTGCCATGCTGAGAACCGTGACGTGGTGCTTGGGGCTCCGATATCTTCCTGACAGGAATATATTGGCAAAAGTCTCAGCTTTTAATATCTGCATTTATGACTAGCCAGTATAGTCAGTGGCATATCCGTTTGGTGCATTTTTTCTGTGATTTAGAGTTTTTTTGTACCCTTCTCTAGATCTGTGCCTGCATACTGTCAATGTCCAACCTACTGAATTTACCACAGGTGGACTCTAATCAAGGTGTAGAAACATCTCAAAGAAGATCAAGAGATACTGCGCAACTGCATTTTATATGTTTGTTGTGATATATATCCTGTTCATTTGCATGGCACCGTGGAAAGGGTTGATGAATACTGAGAGATTTTTGGGACTTTCTAGCTAATAATGAGAAGCTGGTAATTTTCCATAGTTACCATAAGGTTTAAAGAACAGCATGTTTTGGAGGGAAAAATTCAGACTTCTTTACCACCAAAACCAGACAGACTGACCTTTTAAATGTCTGGTTTAGCTCTGTTATTACTATATGTCTGATAACCTGCTTTTGTCTGGAAAACTGCTGTGTCATTGCTATTTAGTATAATTGAAATTCTAATGCAAGTCAATGCGAGATGGGAGCTGTTACATTGTATTTATTTATGTTAAGTTTCTACACTCCACTCCTCCCTCAAGAACAGCGGTCCCCAACCGCCAGGTCGCGGCCCAAGACCGGGCCCATGAAGAATGTTTGCCAAGCCGCGGCAATACAGAGGAGCGGAGACGCCAGTCGCATGCGTACCCGACGCACACATCACACACAGCGCGCAGCCTTCCAACTGTGATGCCGGCCAGCCACTGCCACCAATGAAAATGCTTGAAAAGGGCTAGTGAGGCAGGGATTGGTTAGATCCCACTGCCCCACCGATGAAAATGCTGAAAAGGGCTTGTAAGGGAGGGATTGGTTAGGTCTCACTGCCCACCAATGGAAATAAACATGACGGCCCGAGGAGGGAGGGGGGTTGTCGGCATCCAGTTTCAGCTAGTATCTGAGGGAGTGAGCGGGAGAATGACCTGCAGTTCCTCTTCCATGTCACCTTGAAAATATCAGCAGTGCAGCAAAGACCAGTGCAACAGAGCCCAGTGTATCGTTATATAGTGTCATATATTTTAATATGCACCTTGTGTTTTGTTATGTGCGTGAATCATGGGGACCACTGCTCTAGAAGATTATAGTTCAGCCAGAAACTGTATATAAGGAGAGAAGTCAGCAGAGCACCTAGTGTTCTGCAAGTAGGGAACAGTGAATAGAAGAGGAGACTCTGCCAGACCGCATGAGCGACCAGTGTATCAGCCTTCTGAGAGAGAGAGGGACATCTAGCTCAAGCCGTTCCTCAGCATCAAACCCGTCTTCTGCCAGGGAGGAGACTGGAGAAGCCAGCCCTATGCCTGTATTGTTTTGCACCTGAATCCTTCCAGTTAAGAAGCACCCTGGTTTACTGCAGACCCTGACTTTCTGGAAATATTTCCCATTGGGGTGCACCATGCCTTACGATCCCTCCCGGAGAGAGCAGCAACACGTGGGGCCACCCCAAACCTGGCCACTGCACTATCAGATGTAAACATTAAACACAGCCGACTTGTTTTCAAATTAGGTTTCGTTCACATCACCGTTTAGCCTTTCCGTTCTCTTGCTCCGTGTAGGAGCAGGAGAACAGAAAGGACGGATTCGGTAAATAACTGAGCTAACCGGAGCCCTTAGGAAGCCATAGACTATAATGGAGTCAGTTATGTTTCCGCTCAGAAGATGATTTTGGAGCGGAGACAAAAGTTGTGCATCCAGGACTTTTGTCTCCGCTTCATCATCATCTTATGAGCGGAAACATAACGGACCTCATTATAGTCTATGGGGTCCTTAGGCTCCGTTTGCCTCAGTTATCTGCCTTCTCCGTCCTTTCCATTCTCCTGCTCCTAAATGGAGCAGGAAAACGGAAAGGCTGAACGGTGATGTGAACGAAGCCTTATAATAATCTCTCATCAGTTACTTTATTGATCAACCTTAGACTAATGTGTATGGCCACCCTGGCAATGGAATAGTATGGTGTAAAATGAAAAGAAAGTACCGTATATAAAATAATAAAGTTCCCCATTTGTCTTTTATAAAAAAAAATTAAAAAAAGTAAAAAAATTAAAGAAAAATATAATGCCTGATAAAAAAATGCTATCCCTGACCCAGTTATTTAAACTATAAGTCTAAAAATTGTATAAAAAAATAAGCAGAAAGGATGTGTATAAGTGCTAAAAAAGAAACCTGCTTTGGGCCCCATCCGGTTGATATGACTTCTCACGACTTATAATTTACAAATGTTGCTCTCTCTCTATATTTCTCATAAACTATGCTTCCCTTCTTTAAGGTCAGTATACAGTTAACTCCTATGTGATGCCGTTTATGTCATTATTCCCACAGTCCCATGAAAACCGGAGGGCCCCCATTTACATACTTCTAGCAATTTACACAGTGACCACATAACACTCCATGACCTTACCCACAAACACGGTGCTAAAACCAGTAACCACCCTGATACGTCCGATTTTCATTGGTCTAGTACGCAAATCTGATTACATGACCATGCAATACAGCTTGCCTACAAAAATCATCATCGTATCTGTGCAGAAGAAAGAGAAATCTGGTGATGGGAGAATGAATAACGAGGCTCTATGAAAGTCACTGGACCCCTTTGATGAGCATGTTATTGGGCCCTGTGATTTCCTGGCTATGGGGCCGTATGACCATCTTCTATCCAGCAAGTGAGGAGGACGCCCTTTCTTGAGCATCAAAGTGAAGTGCAAAGTGCTTTTTAGTCTACCAATAACCTTCATGGCGTATTGATCTGACCTGCCATAAATGTCTGAGCGCGCAGTCACTCTCTATTGAAATTTATGGGACATATAGACTGTAATGGAGGTCCAGTCACCCCCTGCTCATAGGAACCTTCAGAGCATTGCTGATCAATCAGTTATGGTGCATCAAATAAATAATGATTTGTGAAAGAATCCATTAAAACCGGTTGTCCTATTAGGACAACGCCGGTTCATATGTCCGGTCAGGGCCAGGACATAATTGGGGGGACCTCCCTCTATGAGCCACAACATAAAGTCACAAACAACTTGGGGCTATCCACACATCACATTAAAGGGGTTTTCCGGAAGTAGAATATCAATGACCTATCCTGGTGGGGGTCCAACTCCAGGCACCCCAGGTTTGAAGAGGCTGTGGTGCTCCGTTGAGGGCTGCAGCCCCTTCCTAATGCACATGACCGTTGTTCCATTCCGTGTCCGTTTTTTGTGATTTTCTGCGGACCCATTGACTTTCAATGGGTCCGTTTAAAACTCGGCTAATGCACCGTTTGTCATCCGCGTCTGTGATCCGTGGTTTCAGTCCGTCAAAAAAATATAACCTGTCCTATTTTTTTTCACGGAAAACGGTTCGCGGACCTATTCAAGTCAATGGGATCGTGAAAAAACGCAGATGCACACAAGATTGTCATTCGCGTCCACGGGTCCGGCAAACTTGACTTAGATTTTTATTTACTTTCCTTCAAGTCTGGAGATCCTCCAAAAATAAAGGAAGACACACGGAAACAAAAACGGAAACGGATCACGGAACAACGGAACCCCATTTTGCGGAACGAAACACAACAACGGTCGTGTGGATGAGGCCTAAGCCTGTAAGTCACATGACTTAAAAGAATGGGTCTGGGCTGCAATACCAAGCACAGCCACTATACAATGTACGGCGCTGTGCTTGGTATGCTCACAGGAGCCTCTTCACACAGCTGATTGGTGGAGGCACCGGGAGTAATATATTACCCCAATACCACCCTATGGAAATTGATGCTGGGATAGGAGTAAATAATACCAGAAAATGGTTTAGTATAGCATAGTCGGATTGATTTAATGCAGTAAAACCATTTATGGTAACCAGGGCCTCCAAAAAACAGAGAAGGGGAATTTAAATGACATCTCATTATAGGAGAAGCTCAGCAGAAGTAACATCAAAGCAGCGGCCCATGCTGTAATATGTGCGTGTATGGGTGAAGTATTTTTATTAATTACAGTAATGCATTATGCTGCTGACATGTAAAAGCTATTTAACATTCCTTTTGGCTTCCCTTGGGCTAAGAACAGTGCCTTCTGTAGTCTTACACACATGTGCAAGAAACGGCCCCTGAATTCCATGTTTAGTCACTTGTTTTCTGAAGTTAATACCCGGGCGAGTACAAAGACGTCCCTGCTTCAAAATGCTTTGCTGTACGGCACAAATTCCCAAACAGCAGGACAGGCGATCAATTGTACAGGTCAGCCTGGAGAGCTCCACCCACTGCGACAAACTGACCACGAGACACGCCATGATGTTACTGAATTATAGACTTAAAGGGGTTGCGTCACTTCTGCAAATAGCATTTATCATGTAGATAAAGTTAATACAAGGCACTGACTAATGTATTGTGATTGTCCATATTGCCTCCTTTGCTGGCTGGATTCATTTTTCCATCACATTGACTGCTTGTTTCCATGGTTACGACCACCTTGTAATCCTTGTAATGGACATGCTTAAAAAATCACCAGCCTATGTGTGCTCCCACGGCCCAGGTCACCAGAGAGGACGGCATTTTTCCCTATAGTGTGCAAGCACGGCCACCGCTGCTAGATTACAAGGTGGTCGTAACCATGGAAACAAGCAGTGTATAATGCAATGGAAAAATGAATCCAGTCAGCAAAGGAAGCAATATGGATAATAACAATACATTAGTAAGCGGCTTGTAGTAACTTTCTCTACATGATAAGTATTAAGCAATGTATTGCTGCATTTGTGGGAGAGGAGGCTGATTACAAGGCTAATTATACTCAGTCATGTCCTTCTGAGACAGGCACACCACTCCGCAAGGTATTTTACTACGTGGCAGGTGCAAAAATATCTGCAAGTGAAAATTCATTCCACACATCTGAATGGGGTTGTGTTAACAGCATTCCATTCACTGACATGAAGCAGATATTGAAAATGGGGACAGATTGTAAATCGACGTATATTAGAATGCTGCATATACTTTGAATAAGCTTTATTTACATAAAATTGGAAGACAATGGTAAATGAGGGCTACATAAAAACCGGAACCTGAACCATGTCATGTTACTGTAAAGGTGGTCATACACATTCAATAGAAGCAGGCTGATGGCTGAACAACCGTAGAAGGAGCGATCGTCTGCTGAACGATCATTTTGCTGATACAGTTGTACGCAGTTTAGTCCATACTGGTTACCATAATTCTTCAGACTGGTCACACATGTTCTATAAAACTGGGTGAAGAAAAAACTGGGTCTGAATACTTTTGTAAATGCATGTAATTAAAAATGTATTATAGCCACTGAGTTATTTAATAAAATGTATCTGTATAGCGCCACCTGCTGTTAGTTTTTTTCTTATTTCTTTGTTCTTCTCACTAAGATGGCTGCACATGCTCAGTTTCATCCTTCACCAGCCTCCTGAGCTGTGATAGAGAGAGCATGGACACGCCCCCTGAGCTGTGATAGGGAGAGCATGGACACGCCCCCTTAGCTGTGATAGGGAGAGCTGAGACACACACCCTGAGCGGCAGCAGAAAGGACACTCCCCTTGAGCTGTCAGCTTGATATATATCTAGAAGAGCAATGAATGGGGAGATCTCTGGATCCATGTTGGGTACACAGCTGGTTCTGGCTTTGTTAGAAAGAGATTGTCATGTTCTATATGATGTCTGATTTTCATTTTTTACATTAGTCATGGGATAACCCCTTTAAGCACATCCGACTTCTTTCCAGATGAAGATGTTGAATGAAAAATATTAGGCGACCACTGTGTGCTTCTCAGTAGTGCAGCAGGTCCCAGTCATGTGTATGCGGAGTTTCTGCTACATGGTGTTGTGGTCACATTAATGGGGAGGATTGATTAAAACTGGTGTAAAGTAGAACTGGCTTAGTTGCCCATAGCAACCAATCAGATTCCACCTTTCATTTTTCAGAGCTCCTAAAGTGGAATCTGATTGGTTGCTATGGGCAACTAAGCGAGCTTTACTTTACATCAATTTTGATAAATCTCCCCTATTGTGCACTACACATCGACTGACACTTGTTTGAGGCCTGTTTACACAGCAGCTTTGTGCCTATGACACTGGCTGACCTGTTACATGTGCACTTGGCAGCTGAAGGCATCTGTGTTGGTCCCATGTTCATATTTGCCCACATTCCTGAGAAAAATTATGTTTTAATATATACAATATATGACAAATATATATCATATATAACAAATGAGCCTCTAGGAGCAACGGGGGCGTTGCCGTTACACCTAGAGGCTCTGCCGCGCCCTCTCCACTTTGATTGACAGGGCCAGGTGTGATGATGTTTTCACTGCCTGGCCTTGTCAATCCACCTTGTCAATCCAAGTGCAGAGGGCGCGGCGGTCGCAGAGAGAGCAGAACCTCTAGGTGCAACGGCAACGCCTCTGTTGCTCCTAGAGGCTCATTTGCATAAATTAAAACATCATT